>NC_056726.1:977950181-978108080 GCF_019279795.1 Protopterus annectens | reverse complement strand
GCTCTGTGTTTAAGTAGCAATGCTTTAATGACCATCAGGTAAGCCTGCTTGAGATTGTAAGATGCAAGTAAGCTTTAATAATCATACTGTTAAAGATTTGCCAACATTGAAAGCCTTTCTGTTTTTGCCATGCACAGAATACTTACATAACTAGATAGCATACAAGCCTTGGGTATTGAAATGCATATGACGGTATTTGTAATAAAGGATAGGATTACATTATCTTCAGAAGCTCATTACATTTGTTGTAGACTTGCAGTCATCTTTGCAGGCTTTACCTGTGCACTAAACAGAATGCCAATCTATTGTGTGTGGTTCATAACATGAGCAGTAATCCTTTAAGCAATGTATATTGACCTTGGTTCTTGTTTGCTTTTCATTTTTTACTTTGATCATGCTTTCCCCATGAAACAAGTAGATAGTTGTTGTCAGGCAGCAGGTCTTTTTTTGGAGAAGAAACATTCTTACAAGTGAAGGTATCACAGAGACTGCTACATTCAGCATCTTACTTGGTACTTTAATAAAGCTGAATATAAATTATGATTAAAACTGCAGTGCAAGGAGAAGTGGTTTGAGTTGAGTGCTGCTTGTTTTTTCTTATATTTCATTTTGACTGGCATTCCAGTAATGTATTTAAAAAGTAATTTATTTTTTCATGCCTCACAACCTTTTTGTTTCCATCTAGATATTAAGTAAGCTGTCATGCAGCCAATGCATCGAAATATTTTTTTTCTTCTACACTTCATTTTATCTTGATTGGACTCTCATAATGATGGTTTGGCACCTAGGGCAGTGTATTTAATTAAAGTTACAGTTTTTGTGGTTTTGAGCATAGCCCCTCCCCTTTCTAGTTGGCCACACCCCTTCCCATTGACCCCACCCTTTCAGCTGTCTCCTGCAGCCCCCCTTTGATTTGAAGTCACCAGCCACCACTGCTTATATTGTAAAGTACAGTAGATATTATGTTTGTATTCTTTACATACAGACGTCTTGCTCATCATATTGTTCTCCTCCAAGTACTGTACATACACATGTATGTTGTGTATTCCTGAAAGTATCCTGTAGCATGTAATCATAGTTAGATTCCTTTTATTGATGTATACTTTTCATGCTTAATTCACTACAACTTGTCAGTGTTTCTGGTAACTGCATTGCCCTCCAACAATTATTGTACATAAACTTGCATGATATGTATCCAGGAAGCATCCTGAAGCAGAGAGTCAGTGTTGGATTACTTTACTTTTGTACAGTTTATGTGGTTGGTTTACAAGATGTTATTCCTGACAATACTTAATGGGTGGCATTCACAGACATTTAGTAAAGTATGCATCTCTGTACTGATTAATAGAAATGTATAGTTCTATGTGGCAATGGGCCGAAAAGCTAAGAAAATGAGGTCTACAAGTTGCAGCATAATGAAATGAAAGTGAACTAGTACAGTCTGATGAGTGTATAATGATGTGCAAATCAAGATAGGGAAAGCAAGCTGGAATTCATAGTAAGCATAAGGGGATGTAGCTCAGTGGCAGCGCACATGATTTGTATGTATAAGTTCCTGCGTTCAGTCCACAGCTTTTCTATTGCATTTTTCTATCATACATTACTGCGGTGGTGGTGCTGCGGTAGCATTGTCGCCTTACAGTTAGACGTTGCCTGTTTGATTCTCAGAGCGTCTTCTGTGTGGTGACATGCATGAATGGGCATTCCTTCGTTGAAGGTTGTGTGTTAGGCCCGGCAAGCCAGCACGTAAAAATCTACGGCCAATCATTATCAGACCGGAGTTCTGCTGTGGCGACCCCCTAACCAGGAAAAGCCAAAAGACACAAACAAACAAACATTCAGACCCCAAACCGTGGGCAGCAAAGCATAAGGAGGTGGAGTTGCAATATATATAAAAGACATACACATCTCCAGGCTGGTCAGACTTTATGATGCACAGGCAGGGATGCCGGATTTCTTATCTGGCAGGTAAGGACCAAAAAAAGTCCTTCAGATGAAGTAAAGACCAAAAAAAAAAAAATGTGGAACATCTTTAGTTACACATTAAAAATAAGTAGTCGTGTGTTTGGCGATTTTTGATTGGTGCGTATGCTGGTATACGAGCCAACCAAAACAGAGCTACTTCTGTTCAATGCGGAGCATCAGGCAGTTCTGCATTCAACAGAAGTAGCTCCATTTTGCATTTTGTTTTGGTTGACTAGTTTACCAGCATACAGACCAATCAAAAAAAGCAAACCGGAAGCTGTTTCACCGGGATTTTATCCGGCAGTACGGGACTTGGGATCAGGCTGATGAGCCCGGAACAGTCCTGCTCAAATAGGGACATCTGGCAACCCTGTGCACAGGAAACAATCCAGGTGCAATTAACCATTGACAAGACCCCTATTCAAACCACAGCTAGCTACAGGCCCCCAACTTGGACTCAATATGCCCACTCCACCTATCTGGACCACTTCAAATCTATCAAGATTCAGCCCTTTACCCTGATCCTGGGTGACTTTAACTATCCAGCCATTTACTGGAAAAACTACTCATGCTAAAACACAAATGCCCAGAGATTCCTTGATTTTTGTCAATGCAAATGCCTTGGACCAGCTGGTCGACATCCCCACATGAGGTGAAAATATCTTGGACTTGGACCAAACCATAGCACCACCACTGCCTTACTCTCCTTTACTAACACTATCCTTCAGCATAAAAACAATAGCTATCTCTCCTCTGCTACTTTCCTAGACCTATCTAAAGCATTTGACATGGTCCCACACAAACAACTCATCTCTGTCCTCAATAACCTATCCTTCTCTCTGTCACCAACTGGTTTCAGACATACCTGTCTGACTGCCAACAATCCGTTGTATGGCAGAATGACATATCTCCCCAACTACCTGTCTCTATAGGGGTTCCACAAGGATCCATCCTTGGACCCCTACTCTTCTCTATTTTCACCAATAATCTAGCCTCTGACACCAAACATGGCACACTCATACAAAACACAGATGACTCAACCATCATCTGCTCAGCCCAGTCCCTAACCAAACTGCAAAAAGTCACACAGGAAGCCATTTCTCTGTTGAAACTTGGTTATCCGATGCCCAATTAATACTCAACCCAAACAAAACTAAACTACTCATCTTCCAACCCACCAAACATACTCAAAACAACTCTCACTTTAACATCACAGCAAAAGACAACACCACTATACACCCAACAGAACACACCAAATTGCTAGGAGTGGAAATAGACAATAAACTAAAATTTGACATTCACATATCCATGACCATAAAAAAAGTCCACAAAAAACTAGGAGCATTATACAGAAATAAGCAACTTCTCACCAAAGCAGCAAAGATTTCATTTGCAAATTCCCACCTTATCTCCACCCTACTTTATGCCTCTCCAATATATACCGACCTAAGGCAATGCGATCTAAATAAGATAGAGACCTGCTACAACAAAATCGCCAAGTTCACCACAGGGGCATCCTACCGTAGTCACCACTGTCTCTCACTTGCGGAACTGGGCTGGCTAGAACCCCCTCACCTCCTTCAATGGTATCAACTCTCACTCACCCACAAACTAGTAAACCATCCACTAAATGTCCCATCCCTCCAGAATCTACTCCAACCCTATCACACCACCAGACCACTAAGATCCAGCAACAAAAATCACTTGCAGATACCTAAAGCCAATAACTCTGCTGGTGAAGCACTATTCTTTTGCACCATAGCCAAATTATGGAACTCCCTCCCACCCATAATTACCTCCGTACCATCATGCACCCACTTCAAAATTTTACTAAAAGTGCACCTAAAAACATGCTGGCTATGTCCTTGCAACTTCCACTCTAATATCACCCACCCCATCCAACCACTACCTTTATTTCCATCCCACTAACTACCTTGATTATAGTAAGCTTGGATGCTCATAAGCCTAGTACTTATTATACAGCAGGAACTTCTTATTGTAGCAATTGTTAATGTCTGTTATGTACTTCACAGATAAAAATTCTAGTTGTCTACTGATGTACTATGTTCTTCATCTGCAACTATGTTTGTAATTAATTGCTATGTTAATCAAATTGTTAATCACTATGTAAATCCAGTGTAACTAATGTCTGTATATTTTAACTGTGGAGCTTTTCTCCACTGGCCTCTGCTGAAAATGGACCTACGTCCAGTCAGACACTCCCAGTCAACAAATGTAAATAAAATAAAAACATAAATAAATAAACCAACATGAGTAACCACTGCAGCATCCCTACAGTGTCGTCCTCCTTGGTAAGATCCGACCACAAAGTGGTCACTTTTGAAGTCACCATTTCCCTTGACCCCCCCCCCCCCCCAGCTAGGGTCAAACAAAAAAACTTCTACAAAGCTGGTTACAACCTACTGAGAGAAGGTATAAACAGCTTCACAGCCCCCTCCATAGGAACTGGCATATATGTTCAAACCTACAGCAAAGTACTGTACAAGCATTTCTATAGCTACATGGAATCAGGAATACCCGACAGAACAAAGTCCTCCTCCTCAAGGAAGAGTAAACCTGTATGGTGGACATCTGCAATAAATAAATTCTATAATAAAAGGAAACAGTTGCTGTCCAGGACCAAGAAGGAGCAGATGCCTAATTGGAAGCAATCTCTCCTTAGCCTGAACAAGCAAAGAGCAGCACTAGTGAAATCCTCCAAAGCAAACTTTGAGTCCAAACTAGCCACATTTACTGGAGACAATCATAAGGCCTTCTTCACATATGTCTGCAGTCTCAAAGGAAGCACTCAGATCAGCTCAGAACTGGTGGTCAAGGGCACCACATACACCGTAGACATAGCCAATCTGCTGGCAAACAGGTTCAGTGAAAACTTCACCCCTCTGTCCCCCAATCAGTAAATCAGGAAATCCCCAGCACCTGCCCCCTCCCCTTATCTCTAGGCAGTAAGACATCACTTCCCTCTCAAAGACAAAAAATACAGCCTCCATGGGACCCGATAACATCCCAGGCTGCATCCTACATGAACCCAGGCAGGAACTTACAGCACAGTTAGGCACACTATTCAACCAAAGCCTGAGTACCAACCTCGTCCCAGCCAAGTGGAAGATAGCCACTGTTATCCCTTTGCACAAAGGTGGAGCACCCACCAATCCAGGAATTATAGACATGTCAACCTAACTAGCCTGATCTGCAGGGCCATGGAGTGAATTATCATGGACCTCATTAACAAGGACATTGGCAATGTCCAGCCACTCAATCCTCACTCAGTTTGGTTTTGTCAAGGGGAGGTCATGCTTGTTAAATTTGGTCGACTTCTTTGAGACCATCACCAAAGCCATGGACAAGGGGAAGGCTGTGCACACCTGGCCAAAGTCTTTGATACTATTCCCCACTCAGGTATAATAGATAAACTCTTTCAACCAGGCATCACTCTGTATGTTACCAGATGGGTAGCAAACTGGTTCACTGATAAAACCCACCTAGTGAAAATAAGGGAAGTCACCTCAAGCCGTAGACCCATAATGAGCAGTGTACTCCATGGATTGATCTTGGGGCCTCTGTTGTTTGGAATATACTTTTCTGAGGTGCAGACCAAAACCTGTGGGCTATGGCTGACCAAGTTTGTAGATGACTGCAAACTGAGCCCTGTCATCAATTCCCCTAGTGATGTGGACATCCTTTAAGAGGGTCTCACTCAAACAAATGACTGGTGCCAGAAACATGGCCTCAAACTAAATGCCAAAAAATTCATCATCATCATCATCCCCTTTGGGGAGAGTAACATCCCCTCAACTTATCACGTCAATAATAAGGTCTTAAGCATGCAATAAGTTGTGAGGGACTTGGGCACCAAAGTTGATAGCAAACTGACTTTTAAACACCATATTGCCTTTGTTGTATGGAAAGCTTTCTACAAAGCTCACCTCATTAGTAAGGGTATTTCATCCAGGGACAAGGTTGTCATAACATCCCTGTATTCTTCCCATATAAGACCCATTACTGAGTACAAATGCCCCTTTCAGCATGTACCTCACAAAGTACATGCAGCAGCTGGAGAGACCACAGATATTCTTCACCAGGAGAATCCAGGGCCTCAAACATCTACCCTACACAAAAAGGCTAAAGGCGCTGTCCCTCTACTCAGTCTCATACAGACTCCTCAGAGGTGACTGCTGTCTGGCATACAAAGCAATCTCAGACCCCAACTTGATGGGATTGCTCCATAAACGCAAGTCAAGCTCCACTCGAGTAACATGCGTGACCTCAACCTTGTCTGTGACATCAATAGGACTTGTTGACAGGACAGATTTGTGTCCCAGAGACTCCTCCTTCTGTGGAATAAACTACTTCTCCACATCAAGCAGAGTATCTCATTAACCCTTTTTAAGAGAAACCTGGATAACTGCATGGGGAACAGAAAACACACCCCTGGGATTCCACCTGTGTCTGTGTCAGACAGGGGCATCGGGTGCTGACTTGTTGGAAAATGGGCTAAATTCTTGGCTAGGCTTGTAGGGGTCCTCAGAGCCAATAGCCTAGCAACTTCCTATGATCCTATGCTTGGAGTGAAATAGTATAGGTGCAGGTGTTGGAGTGTGAAGGCAAAGAGAATAGCAAAAAAATTGTGGTGTCATAAGCATAATGTTGATAGGATTAATGTCATCTGGCAGTGATGCCGAGGACTAAACCTCTGAACTGTTAGTGAACTGCTTCTTGTGCCCACGGTTCAGGGATTGATTCCTTCCACCTTCATTTTTTTTTACTGTTTGACTGCCATCAAGTCACTTAATATGATGGTGCTCCCAGGTCACCCCTGAAAAGGGACACATTGTTTAGTGAACTGACCCGTTCAATAAATAGAGAGACAAATAGTGAAAATAAATCAGCGTTTGCTAACCATAAGTGGCAGTCTCCTGGAGGTGAGGCATGGCCCTATTTGTCCAACAGAAAACAGCACCATCAGAGGATTATCTCCCGTCACCTGGCAGGTCCCAGACCAGCTGCACATTGATAGAGACATTGTATGGGTGTTGGATGACATGTACATCCCACAAACTGGAATTGAGAGAATGTGTGGACTTCCTATACCTATGTACAACACTTAGCATACTAACTATAGACACTTTTCAGAGAAAAAAAAAACTGAGGACAAGGCTGTAGAATTCTCAAGATATTGAGTAATTGTTTACACATGTGGATGAGCACATCTGCTTTCCTAACACACTGAGGGAGAGCCACCACCATGGCTCTTATGATGTCACCCACCTGTGGGGAGGATAGGATTGCATCAATTTGTCAATAAAGACTTTACCTGGTGTCCCTGGTCAATAATACAGCAATAAGAATGGCTACCAATCCATCAGCTAGCAGGTAATGTGTGATACATATAGGCAAAACCAAGTTATCTGTATTTTCATTTCCTGTATGGAGACATCCCACTAGACAACCTAGTAGATAAGTGCAGGCACAGTGCTGCACCTACATATTCATAGCCATAGACATAACAGGTACACAACATTAAGTACCTAGTCCTCCCCCCATCCCTAGTGTGTTACAGATGATGCATTTGGAGCCCTGACTGATGACACCTATTTGGAATCCACGAGGCATGGCTAAACAACAGTAAAATATCACCCACACCAAAACCAGAAATATATTATAGCATGTGTTCAGTCTGCAGAGGCCCTAGTTCTGCTGCCTTTACACATCTGTAGAGTCTCTGCAGTATGTCCTTGCCACAGCCTGCTAGATATTCATGACATACCACATATTTCACAGTATGAATCATTGTCATAATGCAGACAGCCAGCAGGGCACACTGTAGCCACCTCAGCATCCAACAGCTGAGGCATGAGTGGTAGTGGACAGCCAGCAACATGCATACTCCATTTTTCCAAATAGTGTTGTCCACAGCATATTGCAGTGAAAGTAGCAATGTCCAGTCCACCTCCATGGACCTTGATGTACACAGTAGTAGTGCAGTATAACACTGTAGAAAATTGTGCATGCAGTTTTAGATAATGGTTGTGCTGGGCATAGCATAGTTGAGCGACACTGTGCATTAAACATTTCTTAGAGAATGGGCAATCCATAGATCACACTCTGATTAGAGAATGAACGTTCTCCAGCAGTGTGTTAACATACAAGTAATACCCACTAAAAATGAGGCTGACGACTCACTGCAGCATATTAAGCTGCTGTGGAGGTCAGACTGAAAAAAAATAATGGCATGCATTATTTTACGCTTGCCAAGCAGCGCTTCTGCTGTTTTGCGAGTTTAAAAATATATTTAAAAAAGAAAATTAAAAAACAAAAGTGAGTGCGTGTGTGTGTGTGTGTGTGTGTGTGTGTGTGTGTGTGTGTGTGTGCATGTATTAAATATAACAGCAAAATGTGTGTTTGTACTAAATATAACAGAAGAATGTGTGTGTGTGTGTGTGTGTGTGTGTGTGTGTGTGTGTGTGTGTGTGTGTGTGTGTGTGTCTGTCTATGTGTGTGCGTCTGTGTGTGTGCGTGTGTGTCTATGTTTGTGCGTGTGTTTATGTTTGTGCGTGTGTTTATGTTTGTGTGTGTGCATTTATGTTTGTGTGTGCGCTTGTGTGTGTTTGTGTGTGTGCGCATGTGTGTTTATGTTTGTGTGTGTGCTCATGTGTGTTTATGTTTGTGTGCGTGTGTTTGTGTGTGTGAATGCGTGCTTGTCTGCATGAAAGCAAGGGGTGTGTGTGAGTGGAGTAAGAGCAATCGAGCGCTGGCAGCAGCAGCAGCATTGAGGAGGTTTACATACTTCTCACAGCTTAGATCAAGTTATCTGGATAAAGCCTAAAATAAAGGGAGAGGGCAAAGCCTCAAGAATATATTCCTGTTAAAAAAAAATCACAAAGTTGCTTGAATAATAGGACTTGTTAGCATGCATTGTCTGAAGTGCAAGTGTGTGTGCTGGGGGGGGATGGTTGAGAGCATGAGAGACAGTGAGATCGATGGACCAATGGCAACAGCAAATAAGAGGTCTGTATACCTCTCAATCTTTTATCTCAAGAAATCTGGATAGAACCTAAAATAAAGGGAGAAGAGAGGCTCAAAAATAGGAACAGATTTTAAATGTTCTTATAATAATCACAAAGTAAGTTAAATAACAGGATTTGTATTAACATGAATTTTCTGAAGGAAATAAAGTCTGAAAGTCAAATGTATGTCATTATTTAGTGACTTCAATCCCCAATGACTGGCAAGAAACCACACACTTTAGCAGTAATGGACCAAACATAAAGTAAATATCTAGATATTTTTTTATAAATGATATATTTTGAATGTAAAATGCTTCTTCCAACCCCATTTACATATACTACAGCAACTTTGAAACATTAGGGTGGCCGCGGTGGTGCAGTGGTTAGTGTTGCTGCCGCCCAGCAAAAGGTTCTCTGGTTTGATCCTCAGCTTGAATGCTTTCTGTGCAGAGTCTGCATGTTCTCCCTGTCACCACGTGGGTTTTCTCTGGGTTCTCCAGTTTCCTCCCACATCCCAAAGATATGCTGTAGGTGGATTGGACACTCTAAATTGGCCCTAGGCTTGAGTGTGTGTGTGCCTTCTGTGGAAGGTTGGGCACCAGGCTGGCACCTCAACACTGTAAAACTCCACTACCAGTCATGAGCAGACAGATGATCTGCTGTGGTGACCCCTAACCAGAAAAAGCCAAAAGAAGAAGACAGCAACTTTGAAACATTAGGTGGAAAAACTATTTTACATCAAAAATATATAAAAAAAGTAATATAGTAATAAAAAATATAAATAATTAAGTATAACACAGCAATTTTACAGATTCTTTAAGTGAAATAATACCCTGCAGGTCAGTGGTATTGTGTAAATAATGTCCTTCCAGGGGTCTAGAGGCCTGATGCAAACACCCTGGGCAGACGTTATTTACACAATAACACACACCCTGTCGAACATTATTGCTTGCGTATACAGCACCATAAAGGGTGGTATTGTTGGTCATAGCCATCTAAACTTGCATATGTGCCAAGAGGCACACAGACACATGGCAGTCTATCTGAGGGTAAGGGGGACCACAGGTCAGTGTAGGCAGAGACATGGATCATAGGTAGGGGCAAAATCTGTGCCTAGTTTTATCTCCTCAGTAGAGTAGGGTGTGAAGCCTGCTGTGTGTAGTGCAGTGGAGCAAGTGATACAGAACTTGGGGATAGTTATTATAGGACCATGCAGCACAGACCTGGAACTGTGAAGGCTGTGCAGGCCCAGATTCCATTTTTGACACACATGGTTGAACTGGTGGAACAGGACCTGGGTGATGTTTGCATACAAAGCAGCTCTCCGAGAGAGGTTTGCATTGTGACTGAAAGTGCCATTACTCTGAGAACAGTGGCACCACAACCATAGCAGACATAGATTGTGAATGTCTTACTATTCATCTGCCATAGGTATGCACACACCTGCAGCCATGGGCAGTACTGTGGTGCAGGGCATAGATGCCAGCACTGGCTAACATTCTTATGGAGTGGTCGTGGCAGTGATGAGTCTTACAGTGGAGTGCACAAGGCCAGTCACTGAATCATGCCTTGCCTCTAGTGTCTCCTGAATGTCATGTTCAATGTCAGCCACCTTCATGTGTGTGTGTGTGTGTGTGTGTGTGTGTAGCTGTTTGTTGTGCCCAGATTACAGTGCTACACATCTGTTGTTTGAGGCCAAGTGTCACATACATGCCAGGGTCCTGCTAGGATATTGGGCAATTTCATGTTTCACTGCTAACCCACCTTGCAATAAATATCTGTATATCAGATACAGTGCAGTCATCTTCTCTCGGTGAATGACCACTATCAGTTGGTGTGACATCAGTGAAAGTGGAATCCTCCCAGACATGGTAGTCAATATACCATGCTGTGCAGTTCATTCTTTGTGTGTGTGTGTGTGTGTGTGTGTGTGTGTGTGTGTGTGTGTGTGCGGGGGATTACAGTGTAATCCAAGTTACTGGGAGTATGCCCACCCAGACATGAGATGGACAGTGTCAGTGTGTTCTGGGACTGTGGCTGTATGTATATGTGGCTTCATTTTCAAAACTTGGAAGGGGACTTGGTATCTGCCTGTTATTCTGGCCCAACCTCTATAGGAGTGACTGTACTGTTGCTATGCCCTGTGGATACAAATTAATAACAAACTCTGTGATATTGGTAACCACACATCTCTTTTTCATGGTGTGCTTGCTACTAACATTTGCAGTCCCACAGTCACATATGAAACACCTACCTGTGGTACTGGTTTTGATGTCTATATGCCTGATCTACGTAAGAAAGACAAAGACAATTGTAAATGCAAGCAGCATTGCGTGGGTGCATTGATAGTGGTAATATGTCTCCTAAAGTAAGGGCTTATGTCTGGCTGATCTTCTTCACAAGATGTAACCAAAAGCTGGGTTGATAACCCCAGGTATGATACCTGTTTCCTCAAAATCACCACGTACGGATGCCAGAAATGATTCTTTCTCACTGAATGTGGAGCTGAAAAGATTACCACTCCTTGTCACCATCTGTTTTATTATTTCAGTCCCTTCTATGAAGCTTTTTGTATCATGTCACTTACATGGTTCTAACAGTGATATGTGGTACGGTTCCTGACACCTAAAGCATTGGCATTGTACACTAGTTATCCTACTCATGGTCACATAGAAGCTGATTGGTGTCCCCCTCTCTTGAGCAGCTGCTATTCACGTGCAATGAGTGCCTGTAACAAGACATCATTGTCTACAGTGCTAAACTTGTCCAATCTCTGGTGTATGTCCCCTGTAGAGGACATGTATACATCAAGGAGGATGGAACAATATAAATTTTAAAGGCATGTGTGAGTGCACATATTAACTATTTCATAGTAAAAGTAGGATGGCAAATTAGGACATGGTTGGATACTTTGGGATAGGTATACTGTCAAGGTCTCTCATACATTCTACACACTGCCTAGAAATGCATAGCTATGATAGGAGTGGTCATCATGTGACAGAGGTCCCTCACCAAAAAAATACAGGGTGTAAGTAATATGTCCAATGCAGACTGTCACAAGGTCCTATCCTTATAGTCTGTCTCCTACAGGCTCGTGCAGGGAGATCTATGCCTGGCATACAAGGCATTGTCAGATCCCACACTGATGGACCTCCTTTGTATCCGCAAAACAAATAGCACCAGAATTACCCATTCTAAACTCTTAAATCTTGCCTGTTGTATAAATAGGACCTGCTAAACAGGGTACCCTTTTCCCTGGAACAGACTCCCCATCCACATGAAGCAGAGTTCCTTTCTATTCCAGTTCATTGGTTGGGGAAAAGTAAATTCATCCCTGGTTTGGCACCTGAGTCTCTAACGGACACATGTAGCCTGTAAATTGTTTATCTCCCAGGCCCCTGCTTGTAAATCCTTCACCTCATAAGCTCCTGCTTACACTTATCAAGGGTACCAGAACTTGTCACAGATTAGGGATGCATGGCTAGGATTAATAAGACCCTTGTGGTTGTTAGCCTAATAAACACATGTGAACCTATGAGAGTCTAAATGGTCTACAATAAACTCTTTCTATATCCAGCAGTACCACCTGCTCTCCTCCAAACAGCATGGATTCTGGACTGGATGAAGTACTGTGACAGCACTTTTGTCCCTAACTGATAACATCCTGCAAAACTCTGATAGTGGTCTCCTTATGGGTGCCGTATTTATGGACCTGACAAAGGCATTTGACCTTGCTGACCAATAGATTTTCCAAAACAAACCATATGACAGACATTTCAGAGCTAACATAGAATCCTTCCATTTAGAATCTGCACCTATTACCAAAGGTATACCACAAGGATCTATTCTTGCCACATCTTCTCTATATTCATTAACAAACTTATTTGCGACCTCCCCGATCTGCCACTTAACCTCTATGATAGTGACATGGTCATTTACTGATCAGATCACTCTCACACCAACATTAAAAGCCAGCTGTAAACTGGCTTACATGAGCTCCAAAAATGGCTCATAAACCATAAACTATGCTTTTTGGAACTCCAGAGAAAATTCACTAATCACCTATTTTACTATCTTTGACTAACACAACAATGTCATAGAGGCAACCTCCTCCCTCAAAAAACAGGATTATAGCTTGATCAGTCACTAAACTTCCATTTCCACAGAGACAAAGAGTGAGCCAAAATAAACTCCTCTTTTGGGCAATAAAGATCTCCTCATTTCTATCCTTACCAGCCAGAGCAGCCATTGGCAAAGGAGTTCTTTCCCAACTTGAATATGGGTTTCAGTCTTTGCTTCTTCCTCCAAGAAAAACATTGCCACCCTCCAGACTATCTCATAGGTTCATCGCTGTGTACTAGGCTAATGGCCCTGGAGCCTTTACAAGCCTAGCCCATAGGATTACCCTGGCATCGTGCCACCCAGCCTTAGTTCCTAGTGCCTCTGTCGAGTAGAGCCACTGGAGTGATCCCTGTGAATTTTCTTTTTCCCATCCACTCATCAAGATTTCTTTTGAAGAGGGCCAGTGAGGTGCTCTGCTTGACATGTATGTGAAGTCTATTCAGATTCACTATAGAATCTCGAAATACTGAAATCCCGAATTTCAGTATTTCGAAATCACGAAACACCAGAAGTGCAAAATTCAAAATACCGAAGTTCGGAGCTTCTGATGTTGCGGTGTGTGAATGGATAGGTGTAAGTTCAGGTAAGTATGTATGAGTGTGTTGGTTAGGGACTTTAGTGTATGTTAGTGTGTGTTTTGGCTGCGATGTGTGTGTGCAAGGGGCTGTGAAATGTGTGGGTGTGAGTTATCTTTGTGTGTGTGATTGTGTGATCTCGGATTTAGTATATGTAAGTAGGGGGGTACAATGTGACTTGCCCCCCTACTTGTCTGTAGTGTAGGATTGTATGTTTGATTGTGGGGGGAGATTGTGTGTATGTGTATGTGTGTGGTGTATTTGTAGTGTAGGTTCGCAATTTTATATTTCGCGGTTAGGGGGTTTCGGGATTTAAAGCTTTCGGGCATAGAATTTCGAAATACTGAAATTCGGGATTTCAGTATTTCAGGATTCTATAGTGAACCTGTATATTCCATAGCATGGGCAGTCTCTGGGTTATGAACCTGTCCCTTCAGCATATTCTTTTGATTGTGGTAATGAGGTTGAGGTCTCTGGAGAGTGTGTTGTGGAGGGATTGGGATTTCTTTAGATGCAGCATTTCTAACAGAGCTGAGTCAGACATGACTTTGTAAATTAAGCAGAGATCACCTCTAAATAGGCGATATGAGACAGAGAATAGTTGGAGTTTTTTGAGTCTGTCCATATAGGACAAGTGTTTTCAGGCCTAACATCCTCTTTGTGAGGTACTTTTACAGCTTCTCCAGTTGTTGCAGGTGTCTAATGAGGTACATGCCAAATGGGGCATTGTACTCAATGGTTGGCCTAATGAGGGAAGAGTAGAGGGAGACAGTGACCTCTTTTTTCCTGGATGCAAAACCCTTAGTAATGAGATGTGCCACATAGAAGGACTTTCTGACCACAGTGGCAACATGGTGATCAAAAGAGAGGTTGCTGTCAGCCTGTGTTCCCAGATCTCTTATAACACCTTTTGTGTTCAGTGGACTACCATTAATGTGGTAATTCAAGGGAACCAGGTTTTTCCCAAAGGGGATGAAGACACATTTTTTGGCATTGAGCTTAAGGCCATGGTTCAGACACCAGTCATTGGTCTCATTGAGGCCTTACTGCAGTATGTCAACATCACTTGGGGAGTTAATAATAGCTCCCATCTTGCAATCATCTGCGAACTTTGTCAGCCAGCATCCCTTCGTGTTGGCCTGGACTTCAGAGAAGTAGATACCAATCAGGGGAGGACCCAGAACCAAACCCTGTGGGACTCCACTCGTGACAGGTCGGCAGTCTAACTTGGAGTCAGCTACTTTCACACTGTGGGTTCTATCTTTGAGCCAGTTTGCAACCCACCTAGTGATATAGGGGTTGATGCCTAGCTTAGTAAGTTTTTCTATGATTCCTGAGTAGGGAATGGTATCAAAGGCCTTGGCCAGATCAAGGTAGACTGCATGAACCACCTTACCTTCATCCACAGCTCTGGTGACTGACTCAAAGAAGTCAACCAAGTTGAGCAGGCATGATCTACCCTTCACAAAACCAAACTGTGTAGGATCCAGAGTTTGGAGATTCCCTATATCCTTGTTTATTAGGTCCATGATGATGCATTCCATAGCTTTGCATATCAGACTCATCAGGCTAATAGGGCGATAGTTCCCAGGGTTCGTAGTCGCTTCTCCTTTGTGGAGAGGGATGGCTATAACAGTGAGCCATTCAGTAGGGACAAAGCCTGAGGTGAGGCTGTGATTGAACAGGGCACACAGGTAAGGTGCCAGTTCACTCTGTAGTTCGTGTAGAACACAGCCAGGGATACTGTCAGGTCCCATAGAAGCTGTATTCTTGGCCTTGGACAGTGCTGTTTTAACCTGTGCAGCAGTAATACTGGATGCCTGGCAATCTACTGGTATTGTGATTGGTCGTTTGGGGAGGGGGGGGGTAAACTTAGCCCTGAATCTGTCCGCCAGTAAATTTGCAATATCTGTTGGCTCGGTATAGGAGGTACCATTGTGCGGTAGCTCAGAACAGATCTGGGTATTGCCATGGAGATTCTTTACATAACTATAGAAGGCATTGTGGTTGTCTTTACTATCTGCTGCAATTCTGTTTTCATAGCTAGCTTTAGAGGATTTGATGTGATGAGGAATCTCAACCTTTTGTTGAAGCTGATAAGGGAGGTTTTCCAGTCTTGGGACTTCACCTTATTCTGCATCAGTTTCCTCCTTCTGTTGTAGAATTTGTTTATGACAGGGGACCACCAGATTGGCTTCCTTTGTTTTGAGGAGAGGGTCTTAATTCTATTTGGTATGGCAAGATCCATGCATTTTTGTACGTGTTTGTACAGTGCATTGGTGTATGATTTGGTGGTCATGCAACTATTCTCCATTTGCAAGGGTGCCATGAAATTAACCACCTCTGTTTTTACAAGCCAGCATTAGCTTTGGAGAAGTTTTGCATGGTGGTTACCTTTTTTGGGTGGGGTGGGGTGGGAGGGATGTGGATTTCCAAGGTGATTAGCTTGTGATTGAATCTAACCAGGGAGGAGTTGACTATTGGTGTAGAGCAACGGTCACCCATGTTAGTAATAACCAGGTCAAGGATGTTGCTACCTCTAGTGGGGGTAAGAACGAGCTGGTCCAGGGCATTGAATTTAATGAATTCCAGAAAACGTTGGTCAAGTGTCTTGGTACATGAGTAGTTTTCCCAGTTAATGGAGGGGTAGTTGAAGTCACGCAGTATGAAAGTATTAGGTTGGACCCTAATATTCTCCAGGGTGCTTAGGAATGTGGAGTGTGAATCTTGGGGCATGGTTGGGGACCTATAGCAGGCTATGACCTGAATCACTGTCTTACCCAATGTTAACTGCACCTGAAGTATCTCAGATGTGTTATCTTGGGCTACCAGTCTGGAGGTGTGTGCATCCTTTATGAATATGGAAACACCACCGCTTTTGGAGCTTCGGTCCAAGTTCTGGGGTTGAAAGGTGTGGAATGAGTTGTAGCCTGGTAGTGCAGGGGTGTTTTCTGCTGCCTTGAACCAGGTCTCTGTTACAGCACAAATGCCAATGTTCTCCATTTTAAGGAGTACTTCGAGCAAGTGCATTTTGAGATTTAGACTTCTAGCATGGAGCAGCATGACCCTCAAATTGCATTTCTTTGTAGCGTTACAGTGGTAATTTGGACTTTGGAACACTGCCTAAAAAAGGCACTATAGGGGTGGCAAGAGCCTTGGCCAGTATCTGGAAGCCCAGGGGTGATGGATGCAGGCCATCTCTGGCAAAGCATTGAGGTCTGTCAATCATGTCATCTCAGGAAGACAGATACTGGATCCCCTTAGAATGACACCAGAAAAGTCATTTTCTGCTTGTACTATGGTATAATTCTGGGTGATGGTAGAATGCTACTCAGGGGTAGGGTCATACCCGCCTGGGCTACATAATCCGAGAGCTCCTCCATTTCTCTTTTCATGTAGTCCAGGGAAGTACATCTCAGGTCATTCACTCCCACATGTACAATGACAGAGTCATATTTGTACCTGTTGTTTAGGGACCTGATTGCGTGCATTATGTGGTGGATTCTGGCGCCTGACAGGCAGCTGACTGTTACTTTCTCCTTATTCAACCTAGTGAGTGTGACATCAGTGTGCTTCACTATCGAGTCACCTATGACTAGTGTGTTGGGCATGCTGTTTTGCCTCATGGGCTTTGGTTGAGTGGCACACTGTTTAGGAGAGTTATATGTCTCGTGATTAGTGTTGTGTTGTGATGGTCAAATGCATTTCTGCCTTGGAGGTCGCTGCTGTTTGGTTAGATTTTTATTGAGAGCCTCTGTGAAGGTGGGTGTGTGGTTTGTTTTTATGTGAAGGCAGTGCTGGTGTGTGTTCTGGAGGGCTATGTGTTCCATGTGGTGTGGTGCAAGTGTTGACCTTCTCCTCTTGACCAGCTATTCTGGTCTTGGCTGGAGAGTGTGTGGCTTCCAATTTGGATATATAAGTGCATCTCTCACAAGTCTGAGTGTTGGCGGGTAAGAGGAGAGGGTTGTCAGTGTACATCAGGCAGTTGCTACATTGCCTCAGGATGCCCAAGTTCACCAGGTTAATAGGAGAAATCACAGGGAACCAACCTTTAGACATGCCTGGGAGGGGTGGGCATTAATAAGTACTGGAGCTGTTTCCTTGTAGAACATTTAGTGCTGGTGGCACTTTTGTGTACTACAGTAATTGCTACAAGAAGTCTGGTAAAGTGCTAAATTAACAAGCTAGCAAAAGTGCAGGAGAGGAGAGAACTAGCTGATCTAAGGGAAAAATTGCAGAGCAGACTTTGGCACTGCTCGGAAGCTTACAAACAGTCCTGGATACAGCAAATCTGTATAGTTTAGTTACAGGAAAGGTGGGAAACAAGCGCAGATGTGGACTTTTAAACCAGAAAGTTGAAAGAGATGGAAAAACTGCCCAAATGGTCAATAAACTACAATTCCTGGGCCAGAAACCACTCCTCTTCTGGTAGATAGGCTACCAAATGCTTACCACTCCCACTGATAAGCTAGAAGGCTTCCCTCCAACACAGAAAGGCTTGGGGGGGGGGGCTCAGAAGCTTACCAACAGTCCTGGATACAGCAACTTTGTATCTGGACTAGACTAGTTACAGGAAAGGCGGGAAATGAGCACAAATGCTGGCTTTTAAACCAGAAAGTTGAAAGAGATGGAAAAAACTGCCCAAACTGCCAGTAAGCTACAATTTCTGGGCTAGGAACCACTCCTCTTGTGGTAGATAGACTACCTAGTACTTACCAGTCCCACTGACAACCTAGAAGGCTTCCCTCCAACAAAGAAAGGCTTGGGGGCTCAGAAGCTTACCCACAGTCCTGGATACAGCAAATCTGTACCTGTGCTAGACTAGTTAGAGGAAAGGTGGGAAACAACCACAAACACAGTCTTTTGAACCAGAAAGTTGAAAGAGATGAAAAACTACCCAAACAGTCAATAAACTACAATTTCTGGGCAAGAAACCACTCCTCTTGTGGTAGATAGGCTACCTAGTGCTTAGTACTCCCACTGATAAACTAGAAGGCTTCCCTGCAACACACAAAGGCTTGGGGGCTCAAAAGCTTACCAACAGTCCTGGATACAGCAAATCTGTGTTTAGACTAGACTAGTTACAGGAAAGGCAGGAACAAGCGCAAATGCGGGCTTTTAAACCAGAAAGTTGAAAGATATGGAAAAACTGCCCAAATGGTCAATAAACTACAATTTCTGGACCAAAACCTACTCCTCTTGTGGTAGATAGGCTACCTATTACTTACCACTCCCACTGATAAGCTAGAAGGCTTCCCTCCAACACAGAAAGGCTTGGGGGGCTCAGAAGCTTGCCAACACTCCTGGATACAGCAAGTCTGTATCTGGACTAGACTACTTACAGGAAAGAAGATTACAATCTTTTTTTTTTTGTTTTTATTTTTTTTACAGAAAAGCAGCTAAAATAGCAGTAAATACAATTCAAATGCAATGCAGGCTAGCACACTTGAGTGTGTAGCAATATTACGGCAAATACAGTTTAGATAAATGCAATTAAATTAATAAATAACTAAAAACAAGTGCAGAAGGCAATAAATTAGAAGGCTACTAACAAGCAGTAATAAGTGCAGAGTAAGAGCAACAGAACAGATAGCACACAGAACAGCAACCTAAGACAGTTACAGTAAGAACAGCTGAATAAAGTATATATATATATATATATATATATATATATATATATATATATATCTGTGTGTGTGTGTGTGTGTGTGTGTGTGTGTGTGTATTTTTAAGGGAGGGAACAGAGCAGGATTAAGAAGCTACAGGGGTTGTCCTTCCCAAATGCTCTCTTTGTACACAGTGGATACAGCTGAAGCGATGGGACTAGTAGGAGTGCCTGAAATCAGAATATGATCTCACTGCACTCGGTTGAGTGAGCAAATGAGATGGGCCCAGAAGGAGTATCCAAATACAAATTTACAAGAGGGGCGGGCAATTTCAAAGCCACCAAGATTAACACCAAAACAAGAACAGGGAGGGAGGATGGGGAACTAACTGTAGAAAGCCAGAGCCCACAATATTCAATTCAATTAATATTCAGTGAAAAAAATAAATAAAATGCAGTACTATATTAAAAAGTGCAGATAAAAGTGTACTTAAATTCGCTTATACGTCCAGTTGATTGCAGGTAGATCTTAGCCTGCCATAGCTCAGATATCTCGATCAACATTTGCTGATTTGTTACAAACTTATCTCTGTATGAGCATCACTGTATCACTATACCAAAAGCTAAATGGCTAACCATAAAACAAAGATTTAACCTACTGCTAGGACCTAACTGTACAAACTACTCCAACTCCACACATTTACTCCCCTTGTAACTAGACTTCATACTTGCACTAACTCTCATTACCCCTAGAATCAGACTTCACAGCACCAGTAACGTAGCTAGGGTAGGACAAGAAGGGCAACTGCTCTGAGCACAAAGTATTGGGGATTCATTAGCTGATCCTAATGTTAAGTGGAATACCAACTTTTAAAAGCCGTTATTACATTTACAGTCAAACCTGAGTACTGTAGTGCTCCATGTGTGGTCTTAACTGTAGCAACTTCTTGTTACATTGTAGCTAGCAGTTTTCTACAGTTTAAAAGTAAAAAATAATCACTTTTGTTAACTAAATCCTAAGCACTTTAGTGCTATGTGCAGGCAGGGTATAAACAATAACAGTGAGCTACAGTTTATAAGAATTTTTTTTTTTATGTGAAACATGAGCACCTCATGCTCTGTGCAGGTAGGGTAGCAACTGCTTGCTACACTTTATAAGAATTTTTTTTTACATAACATGAATGCCTAGAGCTCCTTGCAGGCAGGGTATAAACTATAGCAACTGTTTGCTATGTTTGTAGCAAGCAGTCTGCTGCAGTTTATAAGAAGATTTGTTTTAGGTAAAACATGAGTGCCATAGCACTCCATGCAGGCAGGGTATAAACTGTAGCTATTAGGAAGACTATATGCTGTAAACTACAACTTCATTGCATCAGCAACCCCCTAATCAGCATGACTGAAACTGCTGCAAAAGAAAAAATATATACATTTTTCTGAATAACTTTTAGCCAAACAAAATTGAATTTTAACTAAGTTGACATGTAAGTAAGGAGGCTGGAAGTAAAAAACTCCATCCAATTAAACAAAATGAACAATATGTTTTATAATTCAACTCATTGTGATTAGGAGCAAAAAAATGTATATGTAATTCATAAGTAACAAATCCCAAGGAAAATAATCACTCTTTCTTCATGTGAAAGTCTCATGGTATACTAACTCATCACTTTTTAACACATACTCTGTCCTTTTGTATAATTCATTGCCCATATTGGAACAGATATTGAGGTCTTACACCACTGGATGGTGCCAGTCACCTTGAAGACCTCTACTATAGTAACTTCCTTTGTTTTTTGCAAGTCAGCACAATTAAGCGTGTA
The DNA here is from genome assembly GCF_019279795.1 of Protopterus annectens. Lineage (NCBI taxonomy): Eukaryota > Metazoa > Chordata > Ceratodontiformes > Protopteridae > Protopterus > Protopterus annectens. The sequence continues at coordinate 978,086,968 of NC_056726.1, read as the reverse complement.
TACCTTCAGGATAAAAAACAAAGAAAAATAAACACAGTTCAACATTCCAAATATGCATCTATTGTAGGTGAATATTTTAAATCTTCCCTAAGAGAAAGAACTTACCATAATACAATTGGGTAGTTTGCCATCTTCAGTTGCTGGTAATAAAGACGCAGGATTTAGAAGGGGCATGGTGGCAATGTAAATGAAAGAGCAGCTCATACTTGGTTAACCATACTAGAAGGTAATGTTTGCATTTTCATTTGTAAGTGAAGAGCAGCTACAATGAGAGGAATGGTTCTAGTCAGTTCATGTCTAAGTAGCAAAAGTGTGACTAGATTAACCAAGATGTCAGTAGCAGCCACTGTCTGTAGACACAGCAATAGTCCTAACCCACAGTGATAGTTCTATCCCTTAGCAACTGGATCTAACACAGAGCTTTAATAAGCTAGATGTCTACGTTTATTCCTATCATTTGGTATTAAAACTCCCTGTGCAATAGCAGAAAAGTGTAAAGAGCTTTTTGTGATCTTGTAAATCGTGCATAAGTTGTATATGTGTGTGTTTTGAAAATAATTTTCTTCTGTTTCTTCACAGGATAGCAGTTCAGTAATTTCTTGCTTTAAGATACTGATAAGAGGTTTCACAATGTCAGCATAGTTTGCAATCCATTGTTGACAATATACATCTATTCCCAAGAAAGACCTCGGCTCTTCTTTGCAGTCTGCATTGTTGATTGGGAGCTTCTGCTGTTGTTAGTGTTTACTTGCTACTCTGCTAGATTTGATGTGTAAGACATATAACCTAAGGAGACCAAAGTTGCTTTTCTTTGATACAATTCACCTGTTAAGAACTTTAGGACATCCCAGTAAATCTACAGAGTCAGTTAAGTTGTATCCTGTTAAGTACTCCATCCACTCTTGGCAAGAATACTCTGCATAGTATTTATGTCCATATGCGAAGTAAGGGCTTTCCTTTCTGCAGTTTGCAGTTACACTGTGGTGACCTTTTCATCTGCTGGTGCAAACCCCAGCTGTAGGTCACCCACATAATGGCTCATGAGTATCACCACAACTGCCCAGAGCTTCTAGTGAGGGACATCTCCAGAGCATGAAAGGTACAGCACTCAGTCAAGAATCTGGTAACAGAAGCAGACCTTGACGATTGGATGGGAGAAAGGAAATTCACCCCATGGATCATGTCAGTTGCCCTGCTAGACAGGGGTCCAGGGAAGTAAATAGTGTGGGAAGAAATAGCCAGGGAATTGTTATGGCTAGGCTTGTATAGGCCCTAGGGCTGATAGCCTAGCACCAACCTATGAACCTATGAACCAGTGTTGCACATATAGATGAGGCTGTTGATATATACAACTTTTTAGTCTCATCTATAGTGTTTGTCACCTTCTGTTACAGTAGGATGATGTTCCACTGTTCACAAACCATTTTCCATTAATATGGTCTGGTACACTCTAATCTGTCTCACTCATGCCTACCAACTGCCCAGCATTACACAAGACCCTCACACTTTGCCTTTTGGTTAGTGAAACACCAGATAGTTGCTTTGGACTGAGCCTGACCAGGCTACATTGACTATTCTGCCATGCAGTGCTCACCAGTAAACAACTACCCTGGGCTTGGTTCAAAGAGTGGCTTCTTAGGATCCCTGCTGTGAATGAGACTTTCTTATTCTTTAAATGAAGCCACATTTTGGGTTCATGATTCATCTGGCCACTCCTCTTAGACTAGTTTGTCAACGACAATCCGACCAAGTAAACAAACCTCCTGTAAACACAGCTATAAGGTCAGTGGGATGTGTACTCTCACTTATGAGTATATCATGGTCTCATGATATATTATTTCTAAAGACTTGTCTTACCATGATTATAATACTATGACTTTTTTATATTTATATACAGAATGGCATTAAATATACTGATCCCAAGGATATTGCCGGTATCCTGGCAGATCAATTCAGTACCAACTTTACCCCCTCTCTCACCCCCTAAATGGCCCATCTCAATATTGGAATATATTGGAAGATTGCCAAATTCCTGTTATAACAGCCACACAAGTAAAAAACACACTCTCCAAAGCTAAGAATACAGCATTCATGGAACCAGATGACATCCCGGGCTGTGTACTACATGAACTACAAAATTAACTGGCACATCACCTAAGTGTCATGTTTAATCATACCCTCACCTCAGGCTTCATGCCCACTGAGTGGCGCACAGCTACAGGTATCCCACTCCACTAGGGGGGATCCACCTTGGATCCTGGGAACTACCGCCCCATCAGTCTGATGAGCCTGATCTGCAAGGCCATGGAACGTATTATCATGGAACTTATAAACAAAGACACTGGCAACCTTAAAACACTGGACCCCACCCAGTTTGGGTTCATAAAGGGCCGATCTTGTCTCCTGAACCTGATTGACTTCTTCGAATCAGTCTTCAGAGCCGTGGACGAGGGTATGGCAGTCCACACAGCCTATCTGGACCTAGCCAAGGCCTTTGACACCATCCCCCACTCTGGAATCATAGATAAACTTACTAAGCTGGCATTAATCCCTATGTCACTTGATGGGTTGCCAACTGGCTTACTGACAGAACCCACACTGTAAAAGTAGCCGACTTCAAATCCAGCTCCAGACAAGTGACAAGTGGAGTACCTCGGGGTTCAGTCCTGGGACCTCTCTTGTTTGGCATCTACTTCTCTCAAGTACAGGCCAACACTAAGGGACTCTGGCTAACAAAGTTCACAGATGACTGCAAACTGGGAGCCATTATTGCATCCCCAAATGATGTGGATACTGTACAAAAGGGCCTTACAGAAACAGGTGCATGGTGCCAGAGCCATGAGCTCAAGCTCGATGCCAAGAAATGTATAGTTATCCCCTTTGGGAAAAAACATGTAACCGTGAATTACCACATAGGTAGCAGTACACTAAACACCGAAAGTGTGATAAACGACTTAGGGACACAGGTGGACAGTGGTCTCACCTTCAATAACCACATCGCCACAACTGTCAGGAAATCCTTCTATGTGGCACACCTCATCACTAAGGGCTTTTCATCTAGAAAAAAGGAGGCCATTTTCCCACTGTACTCATCCCTCATTAGACCCATTATAGAATACAATGCCCCATTTGGTATGCACCTCTCAAGACATCTGCAACAACTGGAAAGGCCGCAGAAAGACTTCACTAAAAGAATCACAGACCTAAAGCAGATGCCATATGCTGACCGCCTTAAAAAACTCCAGCTATACTCTGTCACATATCATCTACTCCGAGGCGATCTCTGCTTAACATACACGGCCATGTCAAGACCAGAGCTGTTTGGCATGCTACACTTAAAGAAATCCCAATCCCTCAGAGCCACATGCTCCAGGGATCTAAACCTTGTCATCACAATAAACAAAACATGCTGGAGGGATAGGTTCCTGACCCAGAGACTCCCCAGACTCTGGAATAGACTGCCCATACATGTCAAGCAGAGCGCCTCTTTGGCCCTCTTCAAAAGGAATCTTGATGATTGGATGGGAGAAAGGAAATTCACCCCAGGGATCACGTCAGTTGCCCTGCTAGACAGGGGTTCAGGGAAGTAAATAGTGTGGGAAGAAGTAGCCAGGGAATTGTTATGGCTAGGCTTGTATAGGCCCTAGGGCCGATAGCCTAGTACCAACCTATGAACCTATGACATCATAGCTGGTCATACTAGTCTGATGGGGCGGGTTGGCCTTCATGAAGCATAAGCAAGTTTTGCTGAAAAAATATTTGTGAAAACAAACCATATTTACTGAGGATATGATAAAAAATCTTCCTCTAAATTCCAAATCAGTATAAATCTTGTATCATCTAAACTGTATCGTTATATACAGCATTATGTAATTTGCACACTGTACAATAGAGATGTCTCATAAATAAGTGTAAGCTGGTATATGTATGCAACTTCTACATATTGAGGCCTCTTAGCTGTAAGCCTGTCGTCTCTGTTTCACACTGTGATATTGCACTCAATGTATGTGATGCAAGTGTTGTATGCATCTTTGTTTTGCATTGTACTGTATAATTCCATTGTTTCCCTATTTGAGTGAGCATGCTATGTACAAGTACCTGTTCTCAAGCACATCCCAGGAGCAATAGCCGGGTAAGTGAGAGAATCAAGCTCAGGATTACAGGATGAAGAATAATTGCATACCATGTTCCGCCTGTTTGCAAGTATACTACTGTTAAAATACTCAGCTGAGTTACTGCACCACTCTACAAACACTGAATCTGCAGCCTTTTATCCACAGTCCCTGCACAAGGTGTATTGGAGTGGCTTAACATTTTAATTTACCTTGCAGCTTTTCTGTAAAATAGGCTGTGACTAGCTTGTATTCTCAGTGACTAATAATAAATTAACACATAAACACTCATTTACATACATCAATAGTATTAAGTTAAAGCAAGGTGGCATTTTCCAAATATAGGCAGTCATACAAGTGGGGAAGAAAAGGCATAGGTAAATTGAAACAATGTTCCTTTACAGAGGATTTTGTGAACATGTTCAGTATACTGAAGCAGAAACATGATTCATCTTCCAGTCCTAGTTTGATTCCTTTATCCTTCATTTACATATTGCATTACTATGAACAAGTCAGTCAGCTACACAGTACTCCCAGCTGAAAACAGGTACTTGTGCCAGGTGGGTTAACTTGGTTAACAGACACATAGCTTTTAGAAAATGTAGGCATAGGGTTATTCAGTAGTGCAGCATGATGGTGACACAAGGGAAGAAAGAGGTTAGAGAACACACAGGATAAACACAAATAATTTGTACATGTGAGGCAGAGGAGGATGAAGCTAAACAATGTTTGTAATGACCACAAAAGTGCTGCTACTTGAATGCTTGCCCTCTAAACTTATATCAGACCAGTACATCTGAGGTGAAAATCGAGCAAGATAGACAAAAAAACTAAAAGCAGTAATAGGCCAGTAGATGTCACCAAATCACTACTGAAAGTAATACTGTTCTTTCAAATGACGATGCTTGAATAAAATTAAAAAAAAAAATTCTGCACTATGAGACTAGATGTTCATTTCTGTAATTCACACTTTGATTAGTATTTATAGAGAATAGAAATGAGGTACTTGTGTTTGATTAGCAAGCTTTTCTTATACTACCAGCCTGTGCTGTTCCTAAGTTTCTTTATGAAAAGATTTATATTTTGGTATTTTCCAACTGACTGGCATAACATAAAGCCTGTTATCATTTCCATCTGCATTTTGATGCCTTGAACTTTAACATTTTAATGAGTCTGTGGGGAAGCATTTAGTATTTATTGATTCATTTGGGCTCCCTATTGAGAAGATCTCTGGCATAGAACATTCTTGAGTCATGACTGCTGACTGGCAGCTTAGTGATAGATGGTGAATTGCCTGAAGTGTTTGAAGATATGTATCCAGGACTGCAGGCTAGCACAGATGACTCAAAAGCTTTCTTAACATGTACTTCAATATGGAGAAACTGATACATGCACTGCAGTTTGCTCAGTCTGGTAAGCTACTAACATAATTATTGCAGTAAAAAGTAACCACGTATCTCACACAAGAACACCAGAGATTGTGTCCACATTCACTATAGTAAAAAAATATCCGTCTATAGTAATCTAGACAATGTTTAACTCCTTACATGTTGGAGCACTAATAAAGAAATATACTTGTCAGTTTATAACAACCTGCGGCAGTTCTGAGTCCTATATTCTCTCTTTGTTTCCTTTCTTGTGAATATTCAAATGATTCCAAGAACATGTTCTGGTTGATCCCATAAGGTAGGACATCTCCTAGAAAGTGATATATTAGGTGGTATGTCATAGTTCATAGGTAAATACTAGGCAATCAGTCTTTAGACTATTACACACGTAACCGATTACCAGACCGTGACCAAAGGTAAGAATAAAGCCCTATACCTTGTGTCTTGTGAGGTGAAATCCTTAACAATTATACCAAATCACCATCATTATCCCAATTTTTTTCTGTAAAGGGTTGAGGCACCACCTCTCTTGATTGAGTACCACTCTTCTGCCTCCTTCAACAGCCATGCCTGACTGTTGTATGTTCTCTCTTGTGCAATACAGCCATCTCTTTACTGGAAATCCTCTTTCCCAGTACCTTCTTCCTGTTTTTCCCAAACCTTCTTCACCACGTTTTCTGTTTTCCTGCACATGAGCCTGAGTCACCTAATCTGTTTTCTTTCACCTTCTCTATAATTGGAGCTACTTTGGCTTCTGCACTGATGCCCTCATTTCTTCATCTGTCCCACAGTGAGCATCCTACCACTTGTCTCATGCACTTCACCTCCATCACCCCATCCTCAACTCTGTCTTCACTACCCAGGTTTTTGTACAGTACAGAAGTACTGATTGTGCCACTGTTTTGCACACTTTACATTTGAGCTTCTTTTGTATTCTTCTGTCACACACTATCCGTATTACTCTGTGCCAGTCCCTTCAGACTTTCTTCTCTTCAGCCACACCTTCCAGGTACTTGAAGAGGTTAACCTGTTCCACTATTTTCCCTTCTGTATTAATTTTCAGCTTCTTCTGATTTCCCAGTTTGCTGCCATGGCAACTGCATTGTCTGTAGTCAGTTTCATCCCATTTGCATTCAGTTTTGCATTCTGTTCACCTATCACATACTGCATATAGCAGTTTTATTGACCTTCCCTCTACCATATGTTTGCTAATTTAGTCCATCATCAGTATGAACAGGAACGGGTTCAGAGCTGCACAACGATCCACACATACTCCCACTTGGAACCCCTCTGTGACTCCAGACACTGTTCAAATATGTGTCACTGGATCCTTGTATATAGCCTACATTAAATTTGCCAATGATTCCAGGACTTCATATCATCACAGGTCTGCCCAAATCAGCTTTCTTAGGTTAGGTGACATGAGAAACGTGATGTAGGCTAAGGTGGTGGAGAGTAGAAGGACCATTATGATGTCTCAGATGCATCAGTGCCAAAATAGGTGAGGATTGATGACAATAAAAAGGAGGAAAATACATAACAATGCAAATTTACATAATTCTTCAGTCTCTGCTCACTGCTGTATTTCTTTCACATGATCCTTGTCAATATTCTAGTTACAAATGTTACTACACCTGTAAAGAACATAAGCAATAGATGCTTTATTACACAATGTAACAAGTAAACTTTGCTGCATAGCAACACAAAGCCTGATATATTTTCTTCCTGATTCTGTATATGTGGAGCCAGTCTTTAGACTTTAAGCCCACTGCATAGCTGTGAGATGTGACTTTGTCAGAAAATATCTCTTAGGGATATACTGTGCATTCTGCACATCGTCTAATGGCTTATTTTCCAGTTTATGACTAGTTAAATCACTAAAACAAGATCTGTTCAATTACACAGAACTAAATATACACATCCCACAAAACTCGCACAGAGAGGACCCTTGTCTTAGTGCAGTGATATCCCCCGGAGTGGACAGTGTGTGAAAATACTACACTTTCCATATCCAAAGATATTATTTGTCTGCAGTGTTAGGCCTCACTGCTGGGTAGTCTACTATCCCTTTGTACTCTCTGCCCTCCCGGGTATTATTGCTTATGTGAATCTGTCAGTTTTGACCAGTTCTCCAACCATCCGTAACTGACCTTGAACAATGCATGTGGGATTTTACCTGATGCAACTGGTCAGTAACCGAGCTAGAGTGGAAACAAAAAGTAAGAAAACACTTTACCAACCAGTTTATGTGCAGGGGTTCATATCACATCAGACTGGTAGATATGCTGTCTGGCAGTTTTCAGTAATTTCTTGGCCTGTTCTGGAATCAGCCTCCTCCGTAACAACATTTACACAACAAGATGATCTGATCTAAATTACTTTTGTTCTCATTTATTGAACAACTGATTTGTTACTGAGCTGACTCCAAGAGATCTTTGTCTAGATGAGAAAATGTATGTAACTACTCTCACCATATAAGATAAATTTATGTACAGATCACCTATATACTTTTATGAATGAGAGAGCAAATAGAAGCAAAACAGCTTCTCTGATGTTGCTGTCCCCTTCCTGAAGCATGACTGGAATATTGTGTCAGATGTCCTGCTGCTAGTGATATCGTCCGAGAAAAAGCTAAATGATTTTATGTAATATGATGTGCCCCGACAACCAGCTTATATTACAGTCCACTAGAGATAAAGCCTGCTATACTGTGTACAAAAGACCCAGACCTACAAGAATATTGTCACAGTCTCACAATTTAAGTACATTCAGAAGTCAGTGGCTTAGCAGGTCACACACTCATTTTGGATGCCAAGAAGATCAAAAGGCTGTGATTCCTATCCCCCCACCAGGTGCTTGGATTTAAGTTCCAGTACTGACACTGACATTGTATACTATCATGAGGGAGACATTGCTGCAATCCTGAGTGTTCCTCAGGGTCTCGAACTAGGGTCTTGTCTGCCTGAGTTAGTTATAGCTCAGGTGAATGTTGAAGAACCAGTAGCACTTATTAAGGGTATTTAAGAAATACTTATCCCAGCTGAATGTAACCTCCCTGTCATCTCAGATGTCCAGGTGAGAACCGCCCTCAGCAAAGCTAAAAACTCAGCATCAATGGGACCTGACGGTATCCCGGGTTGCGTGCTACATGAACTCCAAGAGGAGCTAAACCCGCACGTAAAAATGCTATTTAACCTTAGCCTTACTACAGGATATGTACCTGAACACTGGCATACAGCAACAGTAGTCCCACTCCACAAAGGAGGCACCTCTACAGACCCTGGTAACTACCGCCCCATAACCTTAACCAACCTGGTCTGCAAAGCTATGGAAAGAATCATTATGGAACTCATAAACAGAGACATTGGGGACTTACAGACACTTGATCCCACCCAGTTCGGCTTTGTAAAGGGCAGATCCTGCCTTTTGAAACTGGTTGACTTTTTCGAAACAGTCACTAGAGCCATTGACGAGGGCAAAGCAGTCCATACAGCCTACCTGGACTTGGCTAAAGCTTTCGACACAATACCCCACTCTGGCATCATAGACAAGCTCAACAGCTTAAATGTAAATCCATATGTCACAAGATGGGTGGCAAACTGGCTAAAGGATAGAACCCATAAAGTCAAAATCACTGGAGCCATGTCAGACTCAAAGCCAGTCACAAGTGGTGTCCCACAGGGCTCTGTCCTGGGACCCCTCTTGTTCGGCATTTATTTCTCAGATGTGAAAGCAAACATGGGAGGGTTGTGGCTGACAAAGTTTGCAGATGACTGCAAACTAGGCGCCATAGTCGATACACCAGCTGACACATACATCCTACAGAAAGGCCTCACTGAAACGGACAACTGGTGCCGGAGTCATGGCCTTAAACTAAATGCCAAAAAATGTATAGTCATCCCCTTTGGGAAAAACAAAGTACCCACAAATTATCACATAGACAGTAACCCACTGAGTACGGAAAAAGTAATCAGAGACCTGGGGACCCAAGTCGATAGTGACCTCTCATTTGACATCCACGTTGCCAAAGTGGTTAGAAAGACTTTCTACCTTGCCCACCTTATCATGAAGGGATTCACATCCAGATCAAAGGAGGTCATTGTATCCCTATACTCCTCCCTTATCAGGCCCATGATTGAGTACAATGCCCCATTTGGTATGTACCTCACCCGGCACTTGCAACAGCTAGAGAGACCCCAAAAGTACCTCACCAAGAGGATCAAGGGTCTCCAACATATGTCATATGCTTGCCAGACTAAAGAAACTCCAGCTCTATTCAGTAGCATACCGCCTGCTCAGAGGTGATCTGTGCCTGACGTACAAGGCCATGTCCAATCAGGAATTGATGGACATGCTCCACCTCAAAAAATCCAAATCCATCAGAACCACGAGAGCTAAAGATTTAAACCTCAGCACAAATATGAATAGGACATGCTGGAGGGACAGGTTCATAACTCAGAGTCTTCCCATACTCTGGAACAGAATCCCAGTTCATGTTAGGCAGAGCCCCTCACTGACTCTCTTCAAGAGAAATCTTGATGAGTGGATGGGAGATCGTAGGTTTACCCCAGGGGTCATCTCTGTGTCACTGCTAGACAGAAGCACAGTAAACTAATTCTATTATGTAAGGGGGTCTTCACTGTGACACTACTAGACAGAGGCACAGTATTCTAAATCTACACTGTACACTTTTGTACCATTACATGGGGTGGAGAAAGCCACATCACTATGGCTAGGCTTATAAATGCCCCAGGGCAGATAGCCTAGTACCAAACTATGAAACTATAATCATCACAACAAAAATATCACAGAATAGAAATCACTTAATAGATATTATTGCAAGCAAACATATCAACTCACGTTTTGATTCCTACATGATTTTATTGTGATTTTCTCATTAGCCAAAGTTATTTGGAGGTTGGTATAATGGTTGCAATGTTTACCTTACAGATGCAAAGTGCGGGATTTGATTCTAACCTTTGAAGGGGAATCTGATTAGGCTAAAAATGGCTCTCAAGGGCAGCTAGCCTAGTATTTACCTACGAACCATCTAATGGAAAAATCTTGTTTGCATTCAGTGCTATATTCCTTTATAAGGTGGGTTTAGCATAATGCTTAAGGTCTTCACCTCATAATAGAAAGTAGAGGGTTTGATTCTGACTTCCAGTTATTGAGTAAGCTTAAAATGGCCCCTCAAGGCAGTTAACCTAGTATTCATCTATAAACTACAGATGTATTATTTCATTTTTCTAACCAAATTTTTTATCACACATATCATAAAGCAAAAGTCTGCCATTTAGATCTTGCCAATATTTTGTTGTATGATCCACATGAAATAATGTGTTCTGTCAAAGCAAAAAAGCAAATGCCCACTTCCCTCTTCCTCGGCTTATATTCCGATAGCTTCAGGATCCCATTAAACATTTTGCATATAACAAAAGCAGTCAGTCCCTTGCATCCTCCTCCTAACAGGCTGTTACTATATAACGTCTTGCACTGATATCCTTATATATTGTCTATTCACAGTAATTTATAGGTTACACTTCACATATAGACATATCAATGTTTCTACTTTCATCACGCAAATCTTTATGCCTTTCTAAACTCTCCCTCCAAATGTTCCTACCCAAGATAAAAAGAATAATACAGTAATATGTCAAAAACGTTTTGAAAGTCTATTTTCAGTTATTTCCCATTTTTAACCCCACATAAAATAAACTATTACTCAGTACCTCTTAGACACTGTTTATCAGTTCCTACCAATTTATCTAAAAGGTTACAGAACTCTACACTCACTACCTGCAGTGAGAACTTACCTGCATCCTTCAAATGAAAAAGAAGAGCATAGTATAAAAAAGAACACAATGCATATGAAGTCCAACGTCCTCTTCATGCTATATAAAACTACCTACTTTATGAAGTGTAATGTATCACCCAAAATATTTAAAACAGACTGCCGTCATTCTTAATAAAAACTTTTCAGGTAGCTGATATTTTCCCATTAAATACAGGCACTCACTTAACAGTCCTGCCTGAATCAAATGTACTTGCTCAAACAACATAGGCAAAAAGCTTCCATATCTTTTTTCTTTCTTTCCATTGTTTCTAGAATATCTACAGATCTTTCCTCACTGCTTATCTCTAAAGAGCATTTCTAAAATCTCAAATTAATTGTGTCGTGTCTGAATCCATGCTTGTGAGTAACAACTGACTCCTGTAGTAACTCCATGAGCAGCAACTACCATCCACGGTCTTTTCTAGAAAAGATAGGGGTAAATAGAAGTCGATTGTCAGGTCTTTCTTCTGCATTATACTTCCATGCACACACCTACAGAAAATTTACAAGTCATCAATCTGTCTGGAATGTGAGAGGAAACTGGAACAACCAGAGAAAACCATGCAAACACAACAGAGGACATACATACTCTACAATGAAGGCAACCCAGCTGAGAAGTAAGCCAGAAAACCTCTTGCTGTTAGGAGGGAATTCTTTTCACACCACCTCTATGACACCCCTTCCATTATTTACCCTGTCTGAATTCCTTATATCTGAAGTAGTTTACTTCATTTGATCTTTAACTTGTGGGATACCGAGTCCGTATCGGATCCTAGCCGGAAACTTTACTAGCATCTGCTCCAAGCTCCCCCCCTTACCCATAATACACCTCCACTACCTTCCAACCCCCAGATCTCATTTGCCATGGCTAGCTGAAGCATCGTGATCTCCAGAGCTCCAGGTTGTAAGTGGGTGAAAAACTTTTAGAAAATCTCCCTTTTCTCTTTAAACTTTAGGTAGTGATAGTGTAGGTTCCCCTTTCTCCTCCCCTCGCTTGGTGCGTCAAGTTTTCTAATTTTAGGGTTGTTAGTTTAGTTTAGAGTAGTTGCATGTGTTTTTTTTTGCTTACCCACCCCCCTCTGTCTGTTCTCTGTGTGAGTATGGTGAGTGGGTGTTTGCAGTGAGAAAGACATCATTTTTTTCAGTTATTCTTTCCACTGTTACTATGACTGATAAGCCTATATTTAAAAGATGCACTGAGTGTAGCCATAAGTTATCCCCTGGGGATGGCCACACTCTTTGTGTCATGTGCTTGGGCATGGCCCATCTTAACACAGACTGCCCTATATGTGCATCACCAGTCAATATCAACCAGACCATCAATTTGCCTGTGTTCTTTCCTAATTTTACTAACAAGATGAAATACAAACTCCATCTGCTGGATGTTCATAGGCAGTTACGATTCTGTTTACACAGGACAAAAAATTTCCATAAAACTGAACAATTGTTTGTATCCTTCTATAAACCCTTTTTGGGGAAACCTATCTCCAAGGTCACTATTGCTAGATGGATTTCTTCATGCATCCTTCAGATCTATAAGGACAGAGGCATGTCCCCTCTGGGTCAGGTGAGAGCTCATTCCACTAGATCAATGGCTACGTCTGCAGCTTTTTGGTCTAGAGTTTTTTTGGACGATATTTGTTCTGCAGCTACTTGGTACTCATCTCATAAATTTATTTCTCATTGCAAATTGGATTTGACTTCCAGAAGGAGAGCATCCTTTGATTCCGCAGTGCTCCGGAATATCCTTCCATGAAGACCTCCCAGGAGTATGTCTTTGCAACTCCCACTCTAATATCATCCACCCCATCCAACTACTACCTTTCTTTCACCTCCACTAACTACCTTGATGATAGCAAGCTCAGATGCTCATAAGCCTAGTACTTATTATACAGCAGGAACTTCTCATTGTTACATTTGTTAATGCCTGTTATGTACTTCACAGATAAAGATTCTAGTTGTCTACTGATGTACTATGTTCTTCATCTGTAAATATGTTGTAAGTAATTTCTATGTTAAATTGTTAATCACTATGTAATCCAATGTAACTACTGTCTGTTTATTTTACTGTGGAGATTTTCTCCCCGGGCCTTTGCTGAAAATGGACCCACGTCCAGTCGGACACTCCCGGTCAACAAATTTAAATACATAAATAAATAAATAAATAAATAAATAGTATAGTAGCTGGGGACTCTGTCCCACAGGTTGAAGATCAAATGAAGTAAACTACTTCAGATAAAGAAGTTATGTACTCACCATAACATTCCATTTGAGTAGTTCTACTTCATTTGTCTTCAACCGTCTCTCCCTCCTTCCCCTGGGCCTTCGCGTATGAAAAGCCTACGGGCTGCAGTTATAGGTCACAAGTATTTTTCAGGTCGGGTTATCAGTATAAGATCCAGCAAATTCGATCTGGGGGTTGGAAGGTAGTAGAGGTGTATTATGGGTAAGGGGAGGAGCTTGGAGCTCGGAACAGATGCTAGTAAAGTTGCTGGCTCGGATCCGATATGGATCTGGTATCCCACAGGTTGAAGACAAATGAAGTAGAACTACTCAGATGGAACATTATGGTGAGTACATAGCTTTTTCTTTCCTCCTGTTCACTGTTGGTCTCATACTGCCTGAGCTGCTGTATATCATCAGTAATACTTCTTTCACCTCTCTTCTCTTCACAATATCAAAATCAAGTTATTTGCATATAAGAGTACAAAAGGAAATTAGCACTAGCTACCATATGTCTCCATGAACCCTACTTTATTCTTACACATATTTAGTTATTTCACAGACTATCATTTAACCATTAGTGTCATCATGGGTAATATATTTACCTATCTCTCTCTCTCTCTATATATATATATATATATAAATATATATATATATATATATGTGTGTGTGTGTGTGTGTGTGTGTGTGTGTGTGTATATAGAGTGATTGCCTAAATGACCAAAATATTGATGGCAAAAATACTGACACAGAAATTGCTAACACTCAAATTACTGACAGTCAAAAATACCTAAACACAAAATACTGACAGTTAAAAATATCTAAATACCAAATATTGACAAAACCTAACAACATTCCAACTCAGTGTTTTTGCAGACATCACCCATGTGTGGGGAGTTGCAACCCCATACCCCCTGCTAATTATATATACCAACTCCAAGGTTGCACAAAATCGGAAAAGGAAAGGACATACACCCTTCCCTGATGTAAGTTCAATTTTGTCAGTATTTTGTGTTTAGGTATTTTTGACTGTCGATATTCTGAATATTTTTGTTGACAATATTTAGGTCATTCAGGCACTTGCCATACACACACACACACACACACACACACACACACACACACACACACATGAATGAAATTTCATTTACCCGTATTTCATTTACTCGAGATGACAAAATTGAACTTTCAATTAAATAAACGTTCAATCACCAGAATTTTAATTCAGGAAAAATAGCAGTTGGCTAACATTTTTAAAAAAACACACTGAAGCATGTCAAACTCACCCACATGGGGGGGGGGCTGTGCCCCCCACACACCATCAACTAAATATACCAACTTCGAGTTCGCAATATAGTGGGGAAAAGGGCAAATTTTCCCATGCTGGCCCACTGTCTATTTTCCCAGAGTGAAATTCCGGCGATGTGTACATTAGTTGAATTAAACATTTGGTGTTGTCGTCTCAGGTAAGTAAAATTTGATTAAGTGAAATTTTGGCCTACTCAAGTAGACCCATATACATATATTTTCTAAACATCAAAACTCTCCCAAGTACTGCCCTAGTGTAATAACAAATCAAGCTAATAGATTAACCACCATAAAGTTCCATACTACATTTCTTTTAGACTGACAACTTCAACTTCCCCATTTACCTTCTCTACACAATGTTTAATCTTTAATTACACTGTTTTGTCTAATAATTTATCATTACTGTTTTAAAGTGATACAAGGTGATATTTTTATCCATTTTGTAATAATCAGCCTATATATTTTCATCCATATTCACTTTATCACATCTCAATACAGGCCTTCCTGTTTCTGTTATCTATCTCCAATCCAGTCACTCAAAACATTTACAAATAATTCTTATTGAGAAACAAATATACACAAAACTGATACTCCAACCCTGTTCTTCTGGAATACTTTTAATATTAGTTTTCCTTAAAGCTCATAACACCTGTTTCAGAGAAATATATTTTCTCTGAAAAGCCAAGTGTTTGAGGGTTGTGGGTTGGCATAATGGTTAGGGTGCTTACCTTACAGCCACAACCCTTAGGGAAACTGGCTAGGCTTGAAATGGCCTACAAGGACAGCTAGACTAGTACTTGCCTATGTATCAGATGTTTGTGTGCCCTCATTCCAATAAATCATTATCAGCTTCAATTGAGAGTGCTGCCTGCCCCATATAAACCCCCCTTGAAACTGCATTCTACAACACATCCAACATCTACCCTGTTGGATGTCACAATTCTATTCAAGAAGGAAGGAAGCACTTTTATTTTTAGCTACAGCACTGTCAAATGTGTGATCTTAGGCTGTTTTTCCAGAGTACTGTAGATTTCTCTATTAAGTTATTCCTTACGTCATTCTTCCATATCCAGAGATATCACCCTTTTTCGCTTTTCCTATTCTCTCCCCTTCTCCAAACCCCTTGGTACTCAATGAACCATTCCTTATATATTTTAGTCATTTATTCTTCCTTCTTATGTTTATATTTATTTTTATAGGATCATAGCTGTAAACTAAGCTAATGCCCACAGGGAACTTTTTTAAGCCTAGCCAAGCATCTTAAATGTATCTTAGTTTTAGGAACCCTAAGATTATTTGAAGGAGTATATGCAGGCTTTTGCTTGGGTGGTCATGCATTTACAGGTTGCCTCTGTCCATTAGAGACATGAGTGCAGTATTTCCAATTCCCCATCTACTGGTCCAAATTGCACTTGAATTCAGTTGGGGAAGAACTCTGCTTCACATGGAAGAGAAGCCTATTCCAGGGAATGGATAGTCTCTGAGACACATAACCGTCCTTCGAACATATCTGTGTATATCATAAGTAGGTTTTAAGTCCCTTGATTAGGTAATTCTGATGATGTAATTCAGATGTTGTTTGTTTTGCAGATATTCAGAAGGTCCATCAGAGCGGAATCCAAGGATGGCTGTTATGTCAGACATATATCACCCATGACAATCTGTAGGAGACTAAAAGGATAGGGCTTTGACAGAATATGTTTAGGACATAATTAAACCTTGTACTTGTTTTTTATAAACATCTGTGAGTGTTCTGTCTGTTGCATGTGCCTGGTCAGGTAGATACTGAAGGGTCTAATGAGGGCTGAATACAATGGAACGATGACTTTGGACTTAGATACCATACCCTTACTTATAAGTTGAGCAACATAGAATGATGTCCTTACTACCATAAACACATGATGGTTGAAGGCCAGGTTATTTTCTATATGTGTTCTCTAAATCCTTGACTATCAATGAGATAGTTTGCAGGGGTAGCAGACTTCATAAAGGATACTGTTATGCATTTCTTGGCACTGGGTGTTAGACAGTAGCTCTGGTACCAGTCATTTGTTTGAAGTAATACTTCTTAGAGGATATTAGTGTCAGTGTGAGTCAGTAGTTTTTATTATTTTTATACTGGCAGAAATCAACCAGATATTTTTGGCTATATTTCTAGCTTTAGTGTGGAATGTTGATGTGAGAGGAATGGTACAATGAGATAAATGTTACTACTGTTTATACAATATTGATGGCAATGATCAACCAGATATATTTTGGCAATATTTCTGGCTTTATGACATATGTCGACACTTGAGATGAGAGGAATAATGCGGTGACATATACGTGTTACTATTTTTACGACATTGCTGACAATGATTAACCAGATATTTATGGCAATATTTCTCTGGTTTTGTGATTTATGTGGAGCAACTTGGATTGGAATACTTTTATGTGTGAAAACTTGTTTGTGTGGACTGTGGAGGTGAAATAATACTACACAGCTATCAGACATTGTGGCTATAACTAATGGGTGAGGAATGGGGTAGGTGGGATGAAAGTAACTGACCCTGTTGTTCACTCAGTTTAAGCAGTGACTGTCTGGCTTTGCAGGACTAGTGTACATTTGTGAGAAGAAAGATGGGCTACTTAACTGGACTGTCTGGGCACCTGATGTGCACAGACAATGCAGGCATAATTGTCGTGGTTGTCTTCTGTAGAAGAAAGTGACTACCTGCCTGCTGCTGTGTGCACATTATTTTGGCTTTGCTGGTTTAATGTGATTATGTTAAGCAAAATGTAATATTTTAATGTGTGGCAACTGTTTGTTTAGAACAAAGGTGAAACTCGTTATACGGTAATAATTTTTTTATCACAATCAGACGTTTAAATTGTATATAGAAGTGGCTAAAACTTCATGGTAGGGTTACCTGGTTGAAAGTTACTGACCCTGTTGCCACTTGTTGAGTTTAACAGTCATCTCTTATTTTTTTAGAGATAAATGTATCACAGAATACCCAGACTAGAACTTTTTAAAGCTTGTGGCATCCAAACACCAAGGCTGTATAAATGCATTTTGACATGGGCTTAGTAATTGCCTCTGTCCTAAACCCAGCCTATTCTAAAACCAGCCCTGCATAGAATGTCATTGTACTTTTGTGGGGGGAGATGTGTGTGTGATTATTTCTTTAACATTCTTCCCAAACCACAGGGGTGGCTTTTTCTTGTATTAGGCCGGGACAGTGTGGTAATTATTTCTTTAACTCTCCTTACAAACTTCAGATGGTCAGAATAACTTGTGTAGGAGCACTGTACTGTCTAGAAGTTGGAAATATTATTGCATTTTTTTTTCATTTTCCACACAACCTCTCCCCTGGTAATCTTTTGGAGGAGAGAAAGTAAGCATGACAATTATATGTATCTGACAGCAAATATGCTCCATTTGTTTTTTTCAGTTTTGCTCCAGTCTGACATTAAAATGGTACACAAAAGGCAGCTGTCTTTTGGGGGTAGGGGGTGAAGACACATGTTGTATATAGGTATGACAGCAGCAGCAGCAGCAGTTGCTTGAAATATATGACTGTGGACATTATTATGCCTTAATTTTAATCCCAATTTAACACCAGAGGGATACAGCGAAAGTGACTACCTACTCCCAGATATAAGTATTCTACCAAGCATTTGTCTTCTCATTTTATTGTGAATTGGTGTTTGGCTAGCTTTGAGCATTAAAACTTGGATGCATCTTATTTCTTCCTTGAAATAAAAAAAGGAATATTTGATTTCTTTTTCATACCCATGATTTCCGTTCAGGCCATCATTGGTTCAAAAGGTTGGAAAAAAGCTCAAAAATGTACCTCAGCGAATCTATAACTCCATGGCTTCTATGTGCCTAGCAGCCCCCAAAACCCCAGCTTAAATTAGTTATTAAGGAGTGGTCTTGGTTAGTTAGGATGTGGTGAAAGGATGCAGGTTGCAGGATAAAGCAAAGTTGAAGAGTAAGAATTAACTTCTTTCCTTAATCATTGTTTTTATTCAAGCCATCATTTGAAAAATACATTAAAAAAAACTCTTAAGATGCATCTCATAGCATCTAGAAACCTCTTGGCTTCTGGTGCCCCCAGATCCCCTCAGCTAAATACAGTTATTTCCAGTGTAGCTTGTACAGTAAAAGTCTTGGTCAGTTAGGATGTGGTGAAAGGATGTAGGAAAAATACAAACTTGAAGAGTAAGACTGAATTTCTTTCTTTTAATATGTTTTTGTTCGTGTAATCATTGCATGAAAGAGTTGTTTAAAAACCTCTAAAAATCTCAATGAATCTTGAAATCCAATGGATTTTGGGGGCCTAGCATGCCCCCCCCCCCCTTCCGACCCCCAGCTTAATACAGCAATTTCCATTGCAGTTATTACATTTTAGTCTTGGTCTGTTAGGCTGTGATGAAAGTATGCAGAAAAAAAAAACAAAGTTGAAGGCTACATTTCTTTCTTTGATCATGATTTTTGTACAGGCAATCATTGAATGAGAAGGTTGTTTAAAAACACTAAAATGTACCTCATTGCAACTAGAACATCCATGGCTTAATGCAGAGGTTTCTTCCACAGTTGTTGGAGTACAGTCTTGTTTAGATGTTCAGTGAATGAATAGCTGCATAAAAAATGAAGAATAAGTCAAAATGAGAAAAAATAACAAAAAAATTATAATATGGATAGTGTGAGTAGGCCAGGATGTGTTGGGCAGTGGGTGGGGGATCATAGAGCTTTTTCATCCAGGGCACCAGTTTACCTAAGGCTATCCCTGCATGTATGATTCCCAGTTTATAATGGGATAGTTAAAGTTACCCATGACTATAGGATTGAGTTGAGTGCTGAGTGTCTCCAGTAAGTTTAAGTATGTGTTAAGGGTTTCTTGAGTCATAGAAGGAGACCTATAGCTTGCAAGGAAATAGTATGAGAGTTTGCCTGTGATAATTTGGACATGGAGAAGCACAAATGTATCATCCTGTTTGACCAGCCTTCAGGTATGTCTGTTTTTGATGTAAATCAATGCACCTCCACCTTTAGTCCCTGCCTGTGCCATAGCATGTCAAAATGTGTGGAAGGCATTGTAGCCCTGCAATGCACTGGTGCTCTCTGCAGCTTTAAACCATGTCTCAGTAACTGTACAAGTGCCTGCATTCTTGATGGTAGGGAGAGCATGGAGGGAGTGGATTTTATTGTTTAGGCTCCTGGCATTGAGCAGTAACACCTTTAGCTTTTCTAGGTTTAGTTTTGTTATTTCGGAAGATTGGTCAATTAGACAGTGACTAAAAAAGGCACAATGGAGAGGACAGTATTTTAGTCAGTATTTGAAAGCCTAGAGGGGACTGGTACAGGCTATCCCTAGCAAAGCAGTGTGGTCTGTTGATCATAGCCTACTCTGCTGACAAATGCTGTACCCCTTGGATTGACACCAAAAACTAAGACAATTATTAAAGTCAGTCATCTTCTGCTCATATTGTAGATACAATGTCTTTGAGGTCTCTGGGTTTTAGGAAGATTACCTCACATATATGAGTTTATGTATCTGATCCATACCTCATGTGGTGAACGCAATATGTGCATTACTGACAAACTGATTGGTATTATCAAGTGTTTTTATGTGGGAGGTTTGCCTTCATTGACATTGAGTAATTACATCTCTCACACACCTTATCAGCTTGTTTAAGAATTAGTTGGTTTTCAGTAAAATGAGAGAATCACTTTATTGCCTTATGATGCTCACATCCACCAATCTTGCTACAAAGATAGCAGGAGAGTTCATATACTTACAGGCCCTTTTACTTGATCATAAGGTTAATAAAGGAGAATAGAGTTAAAACAGGAGTACTAATGCAAAACTCGAAGGGCAATACTTGTCATTGCTCAAGCTAGTTTCTCTTTGCACAACTGGGGAAGTTTTAAGGATAGTTTTGTAGAGAAAATGCCAATTCTTGATACTTGCATCCTTGAAGGAAGAATGCTGCTCCTTGCTAGATACATATTGTCCTGAGATAGATATACAGTCCAAGAGCTCTATCACGCCTTTCTTCATATTGTCCAGGGAGGTATATCTCAGGTAATTTACAACCACAATGACAATGGAACTTGCAATCCAAAGACCTAAGTGCATGCATAATCTGGTGTATCCTTGCCCCTGATAGGCAACTGATTCAGCCTGTTGAGTGGGGCATCTCTGTGTTTCACAACAGAGTCTTCTATGACAAAAACATTGGTTTGTGTGGTGGCTTACCTTATGTCCTTAATGGTTGAGACTCTGTGAGATGTGGCTGTATGTGTTGTGGTGGGTGTTGTTTTGGTGGAGTCCTTTTGAAGATGCTGAGGATATTCCTTGTAGATACAATGTCTGGGAGGTCTCTAGGATTTAGGAAGATTACTTTGCATATATGAGTTTAGTTTATATGCCGTGGTGGTACGGCGGTAGCGTTGTTACCTCACAGCAAGAGGTTCTCCTGCTCGATTCTCAGTTTGCCTTGGGAGTGCCTTCTGTGTGGAGTCTGCATGTCCTCCCCGCAGTTGGGTAGTGTTCGAAAGACATGCATGCGTAAATGGGCGTGCTTTTGTTGAAGGTTGGGCGTCAAGCTGGTTCCTCGGCGTTTCGTAAAAATCTATTGCCAATCATTAGCGGACCAGAGTTCCGCTGTGGCGACCCCTTACCGGGAAAAAGCCGAAAGACAAACAACAACTTCACATATATGAGTTTATGTATCTGATCCATACTGCATGTGGTGAATGCAATATGTGCATTACTGACAGACTGATTGGTATTATGAGTGTTTTTATGTGGGAGCTTTGCGTTCATAGACATTGAGTAATTACATCTCACAAAAACCTCATCAGCTTGTTTAAGAATTAGTTGGTTTTCAGTAAAATGAGAGAATCACTTCATTGCCTTATGATGCTCATATCCACCAAGCTTGCTACAAAGATAGCAGGAGAGTTCATATACTTACAGGCCCTTTTACTTGATCATAAGGTTAATAAAGGAGAATAGAGTTAAAACAGGAGTACTAATGCAAAACTCAAAGGGCAATGCTTGTCACTGCTCAAGCTAGTTTCTCTTTGCACAACTGGGGAAGTTTTAAGGATAGTTCTATAGAGAAAATCAAACTATTGAAAAGGAACTCCCAACGGCCAGACAGGATACTTTAAATGTAAAAGGTTTATTGTTAAACTCCACACATTTTTCATCACTATCATAGAGCTACTTCTTCAGAAATAAAAACTAATTACAACTCATACCATACTAAAACAGGAAATACAGAATTAACCAGATATACAAAATTTAAAGAAATATATAATTAAAAATACAACTGGTCAAACATTTCAATCACCCGAAAAACATTCGGATAGCAGGACATAATAAACATAAATGAAAATCGGTACTAGACTTGCAATAGATTTCAAACACTTAACGCAAGTGGAAATGAACGCTAGGTATTAATTTATTACCTGCTTAAGCTTTTTAACTTTAGTAGGCAAGAGATATTACAGTTTTCATTCAAACCTGGATATGAGAAGGCATCCAGAGCTAATTGCCATTCCAATTCAGGTTCTTCAAGTAATAGCCTACTTGGACCTCCTCTAATATCTGGCACTATTTGGTCAATGGCTTGGAAGTGGAATGTATGTCCATTGCTTAAAGATGCATGCCTAGCTAAAGCATTTTCACTTTTATTTTTGTCTATTGCATAAACGTGTTCATAAATTCTTTCACGTACCTTCCGGTCAGTTTTACCAACTGACCTACTTACTGCAACTCGTTTTTGCATTATACTAGTGCCCACCCATTCGCACAAAAAAGATTAATAGTGAAAAGTCAATTTATTAGGACTGCAAGAATGTGTTCATTGGATAGTGATTTTTTAATTGAATGTCAACTTTTGGGAGGCATGTTCCATAAACGTGGATATCCAACCACCTTGATTGAATCTTTGATGGAATAAATTCAGTGCAAACGTAATAGTGGCTATTTTAAACCCCTTTTATTAAAGAGAGATGTAGATGAGACTACCCTTTTAGTTTCTTCTGAAGTTGTCAATTCTGGTATTAATCTTATGTTTAATAATACCACCCTTCAAGTGCAAACTATTAATACCCACATGCATGACAGTATATCTGTCGAAGAAGGGAGTGGCCAGAACAACCAGTATTCTACTTATAATATGAGTTTCATTATGACTTTTAACAATAATAGTGAACAAATAAAGTTGATTTTATGTAAGAATTGATCTTTCTTGTATAAAGACAATCTAATAATGGACAGGTTAGGTAATTTACCTAAAATTGTTTATAGAAGGGGTCCTAACCTGAAAAACCTTTTAGAAAGTAGAATCACTAAACCTAGTGGGAGAACCTTAGGTATGTTTACATGTGGAGCTTGCAAGATGTGTAAGTTTATCAAGATTGTTAACTCATTTGTGGTCGGGAATAACAACAAGTACACTATTAAATTTAAATAGAACTGTGAATCCAAGGGAGTAATATATATAGCAAAGTGTAACAGCTGTCCGGCGTTTTACGTTGGTAAAACTGACCGGAAGGTGAGTAAAAAAAATTATGAACACATTTATGCAATAGACAAAAATAAAAGTGAAAATGCTTTAGCTAGGCATGCATCTTTAAGCAATGGACATACATTCCACTTCCAAGCCATTGACCAAATAGTGCCAGATATTAGAGGAGGTCCAAGTAGGCTATTACTTGAAGAATGTGAATTGGAATGGCAATTAGCTTTGGATGCCTTCTCATATCCAGGTTTGAATGAAAACTGCAATATCTCTTGCCTACTAAAGTTAAAAAGCTTAAGCAGGTAATAAATAAATACCTAGCGTTCATTTCCACTTGAGTTAAGTGTTTGAAATCTATTGCAAGTCTAGTACCGATTTTCATTTGTTTATTATGTCCTGCTATCCGAATGTTTTTCGGGTGATTGAAATGTTTGACCAGTTGTATTTTAATTATATATTTCTTTAAATTTTGTATTCGGTATTTCCTGTTTTAGTATGGTATGAGTTTAAATAATAAGTAGAGCTGATAGGTCCTTAACATCATGTGACAATTTATGCCGGGTTTTTAAACTGCAATTTTGTAATTAGTTTTTATTTCTGAAGAAGTTGCTCTATGAGAGTGACGAAAAACGTGTGCAGTTTAACAATAAACCTTTTACGTTTAAAGTATCCTGTCTGGCCATTGGAGTTCTTTTTAATAGTTTGTTTTTTGTTTTTTGCCTTTACTTGGTCTATAGAGAAAATGCTAGTTCTAGGTGCTTGCATATATACAAGACAGTGCTAAAATGTGCAAACAGGCCAACTCTATACAGGTAAAGAAAATTAATTAATCACACAGAATAGCCTTGTGGCCAGTCTTGAGGTCACTCAAACTTATTTATCTGTGATTCCCACCAAAAGAACAGAATAGACTAACCCCCCACTGCCACTACAGCACAGTCCTGAGTCTACTTAATGAAAATTACAAAGGCCAAACCTAACCATGAGGAACTAAGCTACAAACAACTGACTAAACCAGGAAACACTCTAATAAACATTAATCAACAGTGCAGGGGCCGGCGGTGAGGTCAGAAAAATGCAAAGCCTCTTTACAATGATAAAGTGAAACAAACATAAAAAAATGAAAATGTAGCAGCAGCAGCACAGTCAGAATAAGTTATACAAGAGCAAAAAACTACTGAAGTACTTACTTTGATTGATTGGATTCAAGCCAAACTCTCTAGAAACAGCAACATGGTCACCAAGTGTTTGCGAGCTCTGAGAATATTATCCAACTGCTATGCAAACAGACCAACTTTATACAGACATAAAATACTGATTAAACATGTAAAACAACTTTGCAGCCAGTCAGAAGTTCATACTCTAACTTATTATGTTCCCAGCTCAGAACATGTGAGGCTACTCTCCACTGCCACTACAACACAGTCCTGGGTCTCCTTAATAAAAATCACAAAGACAAAGCCCAAAGTAGAGGAACTAAGTTACAAACAACTGACTAGACCAGGAAAAACTCTAATAAAAGTTATTCAACAATGCTTTAGCCAGCAATCAGGTCAAAGAAATGCAAAGGCACTTTACAATGATAAAGTGCAACAAAATATAACTAATAATATGAAAATATAGCACCTGCACAGTGAAAATAAGTTATACAAGTGGAAATAGGACCAAAAATACTTATATTTTGCTTTGATTGCACTGGATTCAAGACACACTCTCTGGAAACAGCAGTGTGGTCACCAAGTGATTGTGAGCTCTGTAGAAATAAGTGAAGAAATGTGCAAACAAGGCTGATTTATGAAGGCACAGAAAAAATTGACCAAACACACAAACTAGCCTTGTGTCAGAGAGTCACACTCAAACTTATTTTTCTTTCATTCGCAGCTCAGAATACACAAGGCTACCCTCCGCTGCCACCAGAGTGCAGTCTTGAGTCTTCTTAATGAAAATCACAAAGCCCAATGGTGAGGAACTAAGCACAATGACTGACTAAACTAGGAAACACTCTAATATCAACACAGCAGAGGACATACTATCCTGGGCATCCTACAGTATTCCCTAAGAAACTATCATCCTTAGCAGCTCTAACATAGACTGGGACCTAACCACATCTGACACCCTCTATACTAGTATAAATCTTTACAGTTTCTCACACCTCATAAATACACCACAAGATGCAACAAATCCTCCTCTAAGACTTCTCCTCTAGACTGGATTCTCTCTTCTAAACCTTGTAACATCAGTAGCTGCTGCACTACCTGACAGCCTAAGCAACCACTTGCCCAGCTTTGCCAACAGGGTTGTTAGCAACCCAGCTAGGCAACAAACATAGAAGTATGTGTGTAACCTGTAAAGTTTTACTGTGGACGACTTCATTTCCACACTCAAACAATACCATTGGAACACACTAAAAAATCTTCCACTAGATGAAGCCACCCATGAATTTAACAAAACTTTTACAAATATACTGAATGTACGTACTCCTGTTAGAAAGAAAAGTCTAAAATCGAACTCATCTCCTTGGCTATGTAAAACAGTAGACAGCTATTAGCACCTGGAGGCGTGGCCTGGAAAGCATGGCACACCGACAAATGCCAAGAAAATCTCAGTCAATTAAGTAACAAGTCTTAGCACAGCATAAGGCCAAACATAAAGCTCCACTACTACTGTAACTTGCGAATACACAGGTCTTCGGTCCATAACTTACTAAACCATGCCCACAGTAAACAACCTAACCCCTTACCTGAAGTTACTTAATCAACAATTGCTAATAATTTTAATGAATACTTCCTCCAAGCTGTAGCCTTACATATCAAAGACAGCACCATCATCAACCCTCAACCCCTCGACCCTCACAACCCCAAAGACACCCACTTCTCACTCAAATCCATCACTATCTCAACCATAAAAAAAAATCTTATAAAGCTCCAAAGTATAAGCCCTGTAGCAGACAGCCTTCACCCTGAATTTTTAAAAATAGCTGCAGAGGCACTATCATATCCCATAACAATACTAATAAATTGATCCGTTCAAGAACCCAATGTCCCAATCATCTGGAAGAATCCAAACTAAAGTATAAAAACATTACACAGACAAACTATTCAGCAAAAACTGCAAAGAAAACCTATCAAATCTAAAGTTTCCACTGTGCTATAAGTTAAACCTCCTGTAGTAGAGGCCCATGGGATATATACATTTCAGTTACATGGCTTCTGAATGTCCATGACGTTTTACTTCTGCTTTTTAAGTCTTTATAGATATTCTACTTTTTAAGTCTTTATGGGTACATTCAGGCCAATAAAGCCAAACCCACTAATTGCAGACATGCATGTTTCAGCCTTTTTAGTGGCCTCATCAGTAAAGCATAAGTGGATTGTTTGGATATACTTTAGAAATGCAACAGGCTGAAAATAAGTCTGATATCCGTATACATGAAGGGGCCTGTAAAATATCCCAACTAACATCCAAACCAAAGGGTAAAAAGTTCACACAGAAAAGCCATTAGGTAAAAACTGCTAAGAAAATCACTTCCCTCTCTCTCCTGTCCTATTCTACATTACTCCCCTGTATTTCTGTACTCTCTGTCACCCCTACATTACCCACCTCTTTTCCTTTCACTACAATTTACCTTAAAGTATGAAAAAAATTCCATTTTGCTCAGCACTGTACTTAAACTCCTTGATTACTGTCTACCCATTTTACTTAACCGAAACTGAATAATGCTTAATGTTATAGAAGCCTTACCTGTCTGTTTCAATCGACTCTTCCTGACTACTGTGACAACAGGAAACAATATGTGTATGATATTGTACTTGTTTTATTTAAAGTGTATTCACCCTAGAAGTCTTATGTGTGTATGTTAATGTACTCTTCTTAACTACTGTAACAGCAAAAGAGATATCATGTCTGGTATTGTACTTGCTAATCTGCTACTTGTTTTATATTCTATTGTACTTGAGCTTGAAATTTATTTCCTTGAACTTCATTTACTGAAGCTTTTCTCCCCAGGTCTCCACAGAAAAATTACCATGTTATGTTGTCCCATCTCGCCTTCGTTCTTGCTGGTTGTGTTCGGAGCCAATCCTCAGCTCGGACTCTGCCGATTTACTATAGCTCGAGAGCTTTTACTGGCTCGAGGTTACCTCTTATCCCAACATGCCTAGCGGCAGCTAGCCAGATCTTATTTGCCGCTTGCAGTTTCGAGATTGCTATACTGGCTCAGGCTAAGTACTTTGTGCTTTTTTTTCTATTTATCGCTGTTTTTTTAATTTTTTTGTGGTTGCATTAACTCTTTAGAGTGTGTACTATCCCTGTTAGTCTAACGACCCCTTTCTCTGCTTGTTGTGGTACTCTTGGCTGTCATTTTTTTCTTCTCAGGCCTTGCTTTCCCTTTAGGGCCCATTTAAATTCGAGGGTTCTTCCCTTTTCCTCACCCTTTTCTGGGATTGCCGTTTAAGTTAGAGGCTCTCCCATCAGGGGAGTCGCTGTTTAAGTTAGAGGCTCTCCCCCTTCTTTCTTCTCCGTTAAAAAATAAATAAATAAATACATAAAATAAAAAAAAGTTATTTCTTTTTTGTTGGGCTACATGTTTTCTGCCTAGTTGCAGTTACTTGTTATGTGCTGTTAGTTGATAGCTCTCTGTTTTTTTCTGGTACTGTGAAAATTTCTTTGAAAAGTGTTTACCATGTCTAAAGAATTGAAGCCCTCTGGGTTTAAAAAATGTGACTCGTGTTGCCAGAAAATGTCCCTTACAGATGGACACAGGAGTTGCATTTATTGTTTAGAGGCTGTCCACCTGCAGGACTCTTGCTAGATCTGTCACGCTTTCAGTTCTAGAGACCTGCAGGAGAGAAGAAATAAGCTCATTTTATGTGGCCTCCTGAAGAACCCTCATGATTCTTCGTCTCAGGGTACTCAGCCAGCCAAAGTGTCCAAGAAACACTCCAAGCCATCGGTTCTGTGTTCAGAACAGACAAAAATCACTGAGAAGCCTCCGGCTCTGTTGGCTTCCAGCATTGGCTCCATCTGTGGCCTCGGAGCCAGTCCAGACACATAAGAGATCAAGGTCTCCTTCTTTGGAGCTGGTACGCTCTGCTCCAAAATTTCCTCTGCTGCAACCTGGAGCAGGCAGTCACTGGTCCTCTTCACACTCCTCTCGGTCCTCCAGACTTTTGGATCATGACGTGGAGAGAGTGGTCAACAGGCTCCTTAAGTCACAGGCACTTGCTAAATTACCTTCGAGCCCAGCCCATAAGGAATTGGCTCCTTCAGCCTTCCCAGCTTCTCCATCAATTCCTCCTCTGACTCTCTTGAGCTCGGAGCCAGAGTGCATGGAGGTTGTGGTGGTGGAACCAACACCTCCGGTTTCTTCTCCCTTAGTTCTGACAACCGCTCCTATCTCCTCGATGTCTCAGTCCGTCGAGGGATCTGGGTGCCGAAGCTCTCTCACTGGCTTCGAGGGGAGAAGTCGCATCGGACCCTTGTCTGACCCCACTCTTCCTCTCGGAGCTTCAGCGCAGGTGAGCTTGGCTCCTACATCAGCCTTGGATCCATCGCTCTCGGTTTGAAGGAGATCTCTGGGCTCTTCAGAGCCGGCAGCTCCCTCAACTTGGGACCGTGGCACCTTCAAGGTGATGAGCGTGCTGTCTCTTGAGATTTCTCCACCCTCAGCTCCATTGGCTCCTTCTTCCTCTGTGCCTGCCTTTTTCCCTCCTCCTGCCTCCAAGTGTAGGGAACCTGTGCCCCAGGATCCCCCACTGGGTGACCCCACCTCTTCTGAAACCTCCCCAGAACATTCGGAGGAGGTCCCTCAGAAGACGAAATGTAAGAGGAAGCATCTAGACTCCCCTGAGTCTGTCACTTCGGATACAGACTTGGCTGAATCGGAAGGGTCCCCACAGTCCCCCTCTGAGGATGTCTCCTTTTCAGACATCTTGGAAATCCTTAGACAGAGTGGTGGCTGGAATTCCCTATCCCCATCTGAGCATGAGTTTGTATACCTGGATGCATTTGGTTCCCGACCCTCCACCTCTTGGGTGTCTCTGCCTTTCAACCCACTTTTGTCTGTAGTGAGTTGAAAGGCATCTAGCACTCCAGAGACCATGGAACCAGTTCCAAGGAGACTGAACAAATTTATTACTGCTCCAGAGGATAAGTCTTTCTTGTCCAAAGGTGTCCCTGTTGATGCCATGGTGGTGGCAGCAGGCACTAAGAAGGAATTTCTGGAAACTTCTTCATCTGTCCATCCGCCAAACAAAGAGTCTCCTATGATGGACAGGTATGGGAAGCGTATGTTTTCTACAGCGACCTTTACTCTCAGGATGCTGAATTGTCTCATTTCACACGACTTCAGAGGGATCTCCTGAAGGAGCTAGGATATACCCTGCAAGATCCTACAGCTGAGGGAGTTGCGAACAGGGCAGCTTCCCAGCTTGCAACCTTGACCTCCATGGTTAATTCCTCCATGAGGCTTATTTCTTATGCAGCAGATGGAGTGAGTAGGGCAGCAGGTACCGGAGTAGCTTTGCGGAGGCACTCCTGGATGCGCCTTTATCAATTTGTGGAACCTTTTAAGTCTTCATTTACCAACACCCCCTTTGATGGCTCGTCCTTGTTTGGGCCTCAGGTAAAAGAGACTCTCACCAGGTGGGAACAGGATGGCAAGACTATCTCTGCCATAAGAGTCTGTTTTTCCACTCCATCTAGACCCTATCCTAAAGGTTAGAAGAGTGGAAAATTGTGGTTCTGAAAATCCCAGGGACCTTCACCTGACACACGTGGAGATTTTTCCCCCAGGGCAGAGGGGGAAACAACAATGGAAGATGCCGCCCTCATGGCAGAGGGGGTCCGCAACAGCAGGGCAACAGAGATACTTTCCCTGCTAGGCCCTTCCAGCACTCCTGAATGGAGGCCTGGCTGATCAGCTCTGGAGGTAGTCGGGTGCAGACTATCACTGTACCATGCAGCCTGGCAATCTGTCACAAGAGAAACATGGGTACTGTCGATAATATCTAGGGGTTATAAAATTCCCTTTTCTCAGTCCCCCCTCAAAAGACAAACATTCTATCCCAGATGTTCCACCCAGTCTTCGGGATCATGCATTCCTAGAGGTTCAAAGATTGCTAGGAAAAAGAGCCATCCAGGAAGTCCCCGCAGACCAAATTGGATCCGGAACTTACTCAAGGTTCTTTTTAGTTCCAAAAAAGACATGGGGACTGGAGACCCATTTTGGATCTTAGCAAACTAAACCAATCTAAAAAAGACGAAGTTCCAGATGGTAACACTGCAGTCTATTCTTCCCTTCTTGGGTAAGGACAATTGGATGTGCTCCATAGATGTCCAGGATGCGCACTACCATATAAAAATGGACAGGCAATCCAGGAGATTGCTACGCTTCCGGCTGGGAGACTATCATTATCAGTTCAGGGCTCTGCCTTTTGGTCTCACCACAACCCCCAGGGTGTTCACCAAGTGTATGGTCATGGCTCACATGAGGCATCTATAATTCCAGTTGTTTCCATATCTTGACAGCTGGCTCCTCACTGCTACCACCCAGCAACAACTGATCAAAGCATGGGACTACACAATCCAAACTTGTTTCCAGTTAGGCATCACCATAAACTATGAAAAGTCTGCCTTGTTGCCTTGTCAGTCTGTTACCTTTATAGGGGCATACTTAGATACAAGACCCATGATAGCAAAACTGCCTCAAAACAGGGTGTCAACCATTCATCAACAAGTTTCATTTCTCATAAAGAAGACGAGAGTTCAGGCAAGACAAGTCTTACAAGTACTGGGCTCAATGGCTGCAGCAATTATGCTAGTTCCTTTAGCACACTTCCACATATGGATTCTACAGAGGCTTCCTTTCACTCAGTGGTCTTTCCAGGATTTGCCAATGTCACACATGATCTTGATCATGGAATCCTGCAAAAAGGATCTAATATGGTGGCTTGTCTCCCCCCAGGTGACTCTGGGCAGACCCTTCCTAGACCCCCGTCAGGTAGCCACAGTGACCACGGGCGCTTCCCAGATAGGGTGGGGGGGCACTATCTGAGTCGGACTGTCCAAGGAACATGACAACCTCACAAGTACCATTTGCATATCAATGTTCTACAGATGAGAGCGGTGCATCTGGCATTGTAAGCACTTCAAGACTCTCTACATACCGGGACCATTGCAATCCAGACAGACAATATGTCACTGGTATGGTACATCAACAAGCAGGGCGGAATCAGATCTTACCCCTTGTGTTGGGAGGCGATTCGAGTATGGCAATGGGTGATGTCTTCCCAATGTTCTCTGATTGCAATGCACATTCCCAGAAAATTCAACGTGATAGCGCACAGGCTCAGCAGGGCTATCCTCATGCCTCATGAGTGGTCCCTGAAGCAAGAATTTGTGGACTTGATTTTCCGCAAATGGGGCCAGCCATGCTGCGATCTTTTTGCCACTCCCCTAAACAACAAATGCAGCAGCTACTTTGCACTAGTTCCCCATCCAGGAGAGTCACCCAGGGATGCACTTGTTCATGATTGGCCTCCGGGACTACTATATGCCTTTCTACCTTTCCCTTTCATTCCAGAGGTACTTCAGAAAGCAAAATTGTTGGGATGCAAACTCATCCTCATTGCTTCTTACTGGCCTCGTCAGATATGGTTTCCCGTTTCTTCGCCATCTTCAACTGGAGCCTTGGATACCGGACCCAGTTCCGGACCTCCTGACGCATCAGTCAGGTGGACTTCACCCATCTTTCCAAACTCTCAAGCTGACTGCTTGGTTATTCCACTTCCAGTCTTAGCCAGGCTCCCAAACATTTCGCCTGCTGTACAACACATCCTAGTGTCCACCCACAAGCCCACTAGCAGGAGGATTTACACTAGCAAATGGAAGAGGTTCTCTTATTGGGCCAAGAGTAATAACATTGATCCCTTTATGACTCTTGTTCACAAGATTCTTGACTTTTTGGCTGAAACCTTCTAAAAAGGGGCAGCTGTAGCTACTATTAGGGTCTAACTTGCTGCCATCTCCAATATTCATGTAGGAGACTTGGGTTCTAACATTATGTCCCAGAGCATTCTTACGAGGTACAACACTTTTATGGCCCCGGTAAGAGAACCTCCCCGGGACCTAAATTAGGTTTTAGCTTTGATGGTTCTGCCTCCCTTTGAGCCAGCAGCATCTTGCCCCCTGAAGTTTCTGTCAAAGGAAAAATATACTTTAAAAATGATCAATACACGGTAGGTTCAGGGTAACGCACTTTAATCTTGCAGCAAGGAGACAAAAATGTGCTAATACAGAGTTTGTCTGACTATTATCAGGAAATGCAAGCATTTTTATACATTTTCTAATAAGACATTGCCTACCAAGCTGACGTAGTGAATCACAAGTTTTGTCATCATCATTTCGTAGTGATTGTTTTTACAATATTCTGCTTGTACTATCAATTTTTGTGAGAAACTTCCTAAGAAAAACAACATGGCCTTGGCTACCACCGGTTAGATATATGCAATGTTACCATTCAAGGTACTATGGCTAATTTGAGCACAAAGCAAGTATAGATTGCAGTTCATTTCTCTAACAGTCCTTTGTCTATGTTATCTCTAACTTCTGCAGCTGTGCATGTTCTCATACTTCGAACAGAACTGATTGTTTAAAATCATTACATTACAGAATATAGCATTGTTCATTCATTTCTTCCTGACCTAGTAGATAATCATCTGCTTTTCAAGTACATTTCCAAAAGGCATAAACATGAATATTGCTGTGCTAGCAATTACTAGGTCAGAGGACATCTTGCAAGTTTCAGAAAGCACACTGCAGTTTCAAAAAGCATCTTTTAGTCTCATATGAAACTCAACTGTATATAAAGTAGTGCATATAAAATAGAATGAAAAACGTGTTAACTTATTTAGTTTCTAATCAGCATTAAGCACACACATTAATACATATTTTTCTGACATTTCCCCCCTGTTAATACTTTTTAATTCTATTTTCAAAAGAATAAACAGTTTGCTTCTTCTCCTAACCTTTTCCATTCAGGATTTGCAGTTAAGAGAGACATTCAGTTTAAACTTATGAAAGTGTTTCACATTTCAACAATTCTTCAATTTCAGTACTTTGATACAAAGTCTCAGAAACTGATATATCTATAAATTCTTTGATTAACTTTTTCATGCAGGGAATACCACAACAAATGCATGCTCCTAATAGAAGTAATCCCACACAAATGGCAATCAGGATGTTCATTAGGATGGAACCCCACCCCCCCCAAACAAATTCTGGAAAAAGTCCATCAGAGAGTTTGGGCCTGGTTTGGTCATGGTCGACACTTGCTGGATTACCTCAAGATGGTCGTTTATTTCATGCTGGTTGTCAGGAATGTATGAACAGCATTCTTCTTTTATTAAAGCGCACGTACCACCTCTCGCCGCTAGGGTGAAGTCAAGAGCCATGCGGTTCTGAAGCACCACAGTTCTCATAGCATTCAGTTCATCAGTCACTAATTCGAGAGCAGAAAAAGTTGCATTGCTCATAACTTCGAGAAGTTTAGACAGTTTTCTCAGCTCCCAAATCGATTTCACTGCACCATATGCAGGGGCTATGCCAGCCCATGATATAATGGTGTCACTCAAGTCCATGTGTGTCAGTTTATCTTTGTTTTTTATGGAGTTATGGTTTCTCCATCCTGCTTTGATTGGTCCTACTGGATTCTCAGGTCTCTTAATCGGACTTCTAGGTTTGCTGCTGACCTCTCTGACGTTTCGAATTTTTCCCTGAGGCAAAGCTGCAGTGTGTCGTATGGCCAGAACCAGGTAACCCAAAATACAACTGCCGGACCAATTCTCAGGTAGCCATTTATATGCTTTTTTCCCACAAACAAAATAACAATTCTCTACTTTTGTATTGATATAAGCTTGCCCTGCATGAAACATTTTCTTATCAATAATAGAAAGCTGTTTTAAAAGAACAGGATTATGCTGCATCTCATCAACACTCTTATGCATCTTTGCAAAATATGCATCATAGTTTGTATCACAAAAGGTTTTAGTCTTGCTAGGTTTAATATAACATTTATAAGAAACAGTCACATTGCAATTGATCCAACCCACCTGAATAGTGTCATTTTTGGAAAAACATACAATCCCTTTTTGTGTAACAGGTAGGTACAATGCTATTTTGTCTTGTGACTTCACAGGTGAAGTATCAAAAATCAAGTTTTCCCAGGTCTCATTGACCCCTAGGGGGACAGCAGTCATTAATAATCCCATTATGCTGTCGGTATAGCTGTGCAAATCCAGCAGTTCAAAACATTGAAAGTCTCAGCATACACATATTTAATTGCCTGGTAAGTGTTAAAGTTTGGATGCCAGTCTATGAGTAATGCATCACGTTTGATCAGTTCAACTTTTGTGGCTGGGAAAAGGAAAGGCCACAACAAAAAAATCAATGTTATCAGTATAGCTATCAGAATAATCATGCAAGTTTTCTGAGGTTGTTCTGCATCTCTGTTTACTCTATACCTGGTCATTTTGTTCTAGTTGTACAACAGTAACAAGGTTTTGTCCAGTTCAAAGTTCTTAACCAGTTTACAGTGTGTCAAATGAATCCAGGATGCTCGCTCTGCGATCTTGACTGCAGTGGGTGTCGACAGTAGTACCTGGTATGGCCCTTCCCACTTCAGAGAACTCCAGTTCTTTCTCTTCACGACCTTCACCCAGACCCATGCACCTGGGGCTACTGCTGCTTCCGATGGTCTGGTTTGCTCTTTATCTGAAACAGAATTTAACTGCAAAAGTTTGTTATTTAAAAATCGCCTCATATACCCTGCAAGTGAACTGTCAGCCTCCTGCTCTGCAGGCATGAGAGGTTTCCACTGAGGTGTATAATATGCCCTCCCAAACAGAACTTCAAAAGGAGTTAACCCTTTTGCGTTTGGAACAGTTCTCATGCTCAACAGTGCCAGAGGTAAACAGTGCACCCAGTTCTTTTGTGTCTCACTAATCAATTTTCTAAGCTTGTTTTTCAAAACCCCATTATGCCTCTCTACTAATCCTGCAGATTGGGGGTGGTATGCGCACTGATTTTTCAGAGAAATCCCGAAATAATGGCTAAGTTGTTGTATAGTTTGTTTCACAAAGTGTGTGCCATTGTCACTATAAATCTTTTCCAGTATGCCAAATCTAGGAATAATTTCTTTAACGAGGACTTTTGCAACAGTAGCTGCATCTGGATTTTTAGTTGGAAAAGCTTCCACCCATTTGGAACGGATACGGTGGTGTAGGGAAACTCCATTGCTTAGGTTTTAATGCCCCTTGTGCATGATGCTTGTTACAAACATGGCATGCTGCACAACATTTATTTGTGTAGTTTGTAAATCCATACGTCGTAAACACTCGATTCACTAATTGTACCATCCCCCCTGTTGAGACATGGCACTGCCCATGGCTCAACAAAGCTGCATATCTAAACAAGTTAGATGGTAAAATCGTTTTCTTCTCTTTGGAGATGTACAGTCCCTTCTCAAGGATTGCTCCTCGTTTTATCCACTTTTGTTTTTCAACATTGGTAGTAAGTGTCTGCATTGTTTTTAACATTTCTAAGTCTAAAATCTCAGATGGTTGTAATTCCTCACCCAAAAGAAAAACTTCTGAAGCTGAAGCTGCTTGTTTTGCAGCTGTATCAGCCCTCGCATTACCTTTTGAAATTCTATCCTGTTGCTTGGTATGAGCTACGCATTTGCAAATAGCTACTTTCTGGGGTAACTGAATAGAGTCTAACAAGTCTAAAATAAATTGCGCATGGTTAATTGGTTTACCAGTAGATGTTATCATTCCTCTATTTTTCCACTGCTGCGCAAAAACATGTACAGTAGAAAACGCATACTGGCTGTCAGTAAAAATGTTCACTCTCTTACCTTTTGCTAAGGTACATGCCCTTGTCAAGGCAATCAATTCTGCTGCTTGTGCAGATAAGTTGTGTGGTAAAGACTTTGCTTCTAAAATCTGGGTATCAGAAACTACTGCATACCCCACTAGATTCTGTCCTGTAGGACCCCTCCTGCACGAGCCGTCCACATAGTATGTCACCTCGGCATCATCCAAGGGAACATCTGTGAGATCTTTTCTAGGTAGTGTCGTTTGCTCAATCTCCTGCAGGCAGCAGTGTGGTTTGCCATCTGCAGGGGTTGGGAGCAAGGTTGACGGATTTAAGGTTGTGCATTGTTCAATTGTCATATGAGGTTGGCTCAACAGTATAGTCATACAGGAAAGATGTCTAGCAGGAGAAAGATATGTTACTTTTTCTTGCAGTAAAATAATCGCGACTGCATGAGGCACTCTCAACGTGAGAGGGTGGAACAATACTACTGAGGCTGAAGCCTGCACTGCCATTGCAGCTGCGACTACTGCTTGTACACAGTGGGGCAAGGATCGCGCCACTGGGTCTAGTTGTGATGAATAATAAGCTATGGGGCGTTGTTTGTCCCCATGCTGTTGTGTTAACACTGATGTCATATAACCTTGCTTACAATCTACAGTTTGAAAAAATCGTTTATGATAGTTCGGTAATCCTAAAACTAAGGAGGAAGCTATCAGTTGCTTCAGTTTGCAGAAAGCTGATTCTGCTTCTGGTGTCCACTGCAGTAGATCTTGTGCTGCCATCGTCTTTTTGAATATCAAGTTAGTCAGTGGAGCAGATTCCAAAGCATAGTTTGGAATCCAACTCCGACAAACGTTAGTAGTACCCAGGATGGACATCATTTCCTCCTTGGTATTTGGTTTAGGCGCTTGTAATATTGCTGTTTTTCTGTCTTCATCTAATATTCTGCCTTCTTTGGATATTACATATCCCAGGTATTTGACCTGTTTTTTCCAGAGTTGCAGTTTGTTTTTGTTTACCTTGTGTCCTTGAGTGGCTAAAAATTGTAATAATGCTATGGTATCCTCTCTGCATTCTTGGTGGGTGGGGGCTGCCAGCAGAATGTCGTCTAGATAAAGTAAAATCTGACTGCCCTTCAGTGGGATAAATCCCACCAGGTTACTTGCCATTTCTTGTGCGAATATTGTTGGACTTTCACAATATCCCTGTGGTAGTCTCGTATATGTATACTGTTTCCCCTGAAATGTAAATGCAAACCAGTGTTGGCTGTCAGGGTGTATCGGTATTGAGAAAAATGCATTGCTAATATCTACCACAGAAAAATACTTTTGTTGAGGTTTCAAATCATTCAATAAAGTGTGTGGATCTGGCACCGTAGGTGCCCTGGGTATAACTGCGTCATTTACAGCTTGTAAATCTTGGACCATACGCCATTCTCCATTTGCTTTCCTAACAGGAAATAAGGGTGTGTTACATGGTGAATCAGGAGATTCTATCAAGACTCCTTCCTTAAGTAAGGCTGCTATTATAGGCTTGATT
Source organism: Protopterus annectens (assembly GCF_019279795.1). Lineage (NCBI taxonomy): Eukaryota > Metazoa > Chordata > Ceratodontiformes > Protopteridae > Protopterus > Protopterus annectens. The sequence continues at coordinate 978,049,160 of NC_056726.1, read as the reverse complement.
CCTATTTCTGCATCCTTTCTTAAGGGATATTGTCTCTTTTGAGGTCTAAATGCTGATTTTGGCATGATAGTAACTGGTCCTGCTGTACGAATAAGTCCTACATCTGATTTCCCTGTTGACCAGAGAGTCTCTGGTATGTCTCATAAGGCTTTTTCCTCTTCCTCTAGTAAGAGTGCTACTCAGCTATCCTCACTTGCCTGTGAGTGTACAGCTGGGTGTGTCTGTGTTATCCAGTTTAATTTCTGCTTTTGTACTCCCTGTTCGGAAAGTTCTAACTCTGTCTGCTTTTCCCACCTTGTGACTTTTTCTCCTAGGTCTGCCTACTTCAAATTTCTATCTTTAGTTAAACTCACATGTGGTAATCGATTAGATTTGTAAAGTGCTAGGAATTCCTTGGGCAATGAACAGCTTACTACACTGTTTCCTTCTGTGTCCCAGTACAAATTTCGTAATACTAATCTGTTAGCATGGTTTCTAAACAGTTCTTGCTCATATTCTTATCAGGTCCCGGTCTGTTACAGTAATATAGAGTGCAATGCAACAAATGCTATTTATCAGTGTCAAAGGAGGGGGATTTACTGATGGCTACATTCATCAGTTCCTCGGTTACTGCCCCTGGACCAGTCGTAACTAAGTCCTGGCTGTACCAATAAAATGTTTCACCCTCCGGTCGCACTACAAAAGTATCCATTTGTCGCTGTGCTTCCATACCCTGCATAGTTGGAACTACGGCTATGCCAAATATCTGCATTAGGTCTCTGCCCAAGAGATTCACTGGGCATTTTGCAGAAACAACAATTTTGCTTTTCTGGGTCATCCCTGAAACTGGGTCAGTTATCGCTATGTTGTGGGAGAGTGGCTCCTGATACAGCTGTCCATTAGCTGCTTTTACCAATATGTAGTCAACTGATTCTGAATTTTCTGGTAGTTTGGAAGGATGTATCAGGGTCCGTGAAGCCCCTGAGTCACACAGGACTTTAACTTCCCTCCCCTCTACCAGAAGTGTAACTTCCGGTTTTGTGTCTGCTAAGTAGAGCTCTAGGCTCAATAGTGCTAAGTCCAAAATTTCATTTTCTTCATTATCTGTGATTTCATGTACATCCTCTATTTCTTCTGTCACATCCTCTACCCCTTCTATCACATTTGCACTTGTCTTTTCTTGTTTATTCCTATCCAGTGATTCTTGACTATCATATAGTCATTCCTCACCCTCCTTATCTTCTGTGGTTACCTTTTTATTTTGCCTGCAATCCCTTGCTAAATGTCCCCTTTTCCCGCTTTAAAACATTCACCCCTTTTCTTTCTCTCTTCAAAGTCTTCTTATCGTTTATCAGATTGTTTGTTTCCCTGGGTATTTTTCTTACCCTTCTTCCCAGTTTGTACTACAAAGACTTCTGATCCATCTTCTACTGCAGATACTTGAGTTTTCTTTTTCTTTTTGCTATTAAAATGCCTTTTGGCATGTCTTGCATATTCAAATAGTGACTGTAATCTACTTGTACGATGATCTACCATGTGCTTTGTAATAAAGCTGCTAATGGGTGCAATACTGCCTTTTAAGAATGCATTCTTTAACTGTTGCTCATATGGGGAATCATGTGTTTGGTCTTCAGGTACCTGCATTCCACAATGGTTATTAAAACATTCTAATAATCTGGCATAATATCTATCAACGGTTTCACCTTCTTGTTGTATGCATTGATTAATGCAAGTCCAATCAGTCCTAGGCTTCCATTTCTCAGAGATTCGGTCTGTCAGACCTTTCACTCTGTTGTCCAGTTCTGTCTTACTATGTGGGAGTGGTCTAAGCTCTGCGTCACGGGGATTCCAGTTGCCACTAATCATGTGCCAGTCTGGACCTACGATTTGTCTAATACTTTCTCTACTTCCTCTCCATTCAAATGGTAACTTAACCTCATGCCCTGTAAGTCTTCTAAGAATTTTCTAAAATTAACTTTTGGATGGGGAATACCCTCCGTGGCTTTCCGGATGTCTTCCGGTGTCCATGGTCTATATACTAGAAGAGTTGGGTCCTGTCCTGCCTGTCCTGCCTGCGGATTTGGTACTTCTATGAGTGGACATATCTCTTCTTTACTCATAGCTTGTGAATTTTTATTCATTTCATACAATTCAATATCCCCTCTTAAGTTGCGTGTTTGAGACCTGGTCTCGATAGGATCTCTGACAAACGGTTTTCGTTTTGCAGGAACAGCTGGGTATAGCGGAGGTAGATCAGCTTGTCCACTCACTTCATATCCTGGTAAGGGAAGCGGAGTGGGCAGAAGGGCTGTTGCTATTACCAAGTTATTGACTTCTTTATCTAAGAACATTGCTTTTGAATTTTTAATTTTGCTCCCTGCGGTTTGCTTCCTCATGCCACCTGTGTACCTGAGGGACTCCCAGTTGTCGTTGCTTTTTTAGCTGACCTTTCGTGTCTGTTTTAAGTTGTCTAACAAGTTTAATAAGTGAAGGTTTATCTAAATTACCATCAAATTTGTATTTATCAACCCATTTTGTATAATACCTAACATTATCGGCACGCTGTAACTGCATATATTTCGCGTCTTCGGTTAAGGGCGGGTCTCGGAAACTTTTCGTGCACTGATTTCCCATGTTGCCTTAGCTAAGTTAGAAATTTGTTACGTAACCCTTTTTATCACGATTTACACCTTTTTATCACGATTTACACCTTTTCACAGTTTATCTAGAATAACTGCCTACCTATTCTGTTTCCCTGATCTATGACAAGACAGCAATCTTTTTGTCCCTGATCTGCACATGCAAATCTCCCTGACAAAACAATACTGTAACAAGTCCCTGATCTAAAACAGAAAAAAGGTAAATTCTTCCTTACCTGACCCTCCGTGTGTTGATCCACCGGAACGTTGACTCGTCCTCCAATCCCAGATCAGAAACAGTGGCTGGCCTCTTTTGAACGACAATTCAGTCGGAGGTCTTTCAAAGCAGAAGAGCCGATGTGGTCACTTCTCCGTACGGGTACATGCCACCGGGCCCAATTCTGACCTGAGCCAGAGTGAGAGATATGTTTCCGGTCCGAAGGACCAAACTGTCAAAGGAAAAATATACTTTAAAAATGATCAATATACGGTAGGTTTAGGTTAAGGCACTTTAATCTTGCAGCAAGGAGACAAAAACGTGCTAATACAGAGTTTGTCTGACTAGAATCAGGAAATGCAAGCATTTTTATACATTTTCTAATAAGACATTGCCTACCAAACTGACGTAGTGAATCACAAGTTTTGTCATCATCATTTCGTAGTGATTGTTTTTACAATATTCTGCTTGTACTATCAATTTTTGTGAGAAACTTCCTAAGAAAAACAACGTGGCCTTGGCTACCACCAGTTAGATATATGCAATGTTACCATTCAAGGTACTATGGCTAATTTGAGCACAAAACAAGTATAGACTGCAGTTCATTTCTCTAACAGTCCTTTGTCTATGTTATCTCTAACTTCTGCAGCTGTGCATGTTCTCATACTTCGAACAGAGCTGATTGTTTAAAATCATTACATTACAGAATATAGCATTGTTCATTCATTTCTTCCTGACCTAGTAGATAATCACCTGCTTCTCAATTACATTTCCAAAAGGCATAAACATGAACATTGCTGTGCTAGCAATTATTAGGTCAGAGGGCATCTTGCAAGTTTCAGAAAGCACACTGCAGTTTCAAAAAGCATCTTTTAGTCTCATATGAAACTCAACTGTATATAAAGTAGTGCATATAAAATAAAATGAAAAATGTGTTAACTTATTTAGTTTCTAATCAGCATTAAGCACACACATTAATACATATTTTTCTGACAGTTTCTATCTTGGAAAACCCTCTTCTTGGTGGCTATAACCTCAGCTAGATGGGTTTCTGAATTACATGCTTTGTCTGTTCGCCCGCCGTATCTCATTTTTTACAAAGATAGTCTCTGTTAGGACCAACCCTTCTTTCTTGCCAAAGGTTTATTCAGAGTATAACTTAAATCAGTCCATTCAGCTTCCTGTGTTCTTCCCCAATTATGGCAACAAGGCAGAGTATAGATTACACCAATTGGATGTTCATAGACAATTATGTTTTTATTACACAGGACCAAAGACCTCAGAAAATCAGACCAACCAGAGTCAATTATGGCTCCCAGTTTGCAGTCATCGGCAAACTTGGTTAGCCATAGTCCTCCTGTGTTTGTCTGTACTTCTGAGAAATATATGCTGAACTGTAGGGGTCCCAGAACCGAGCCTTGTGGGACACCACTTTTGACTATTTTAGAGTCGGACCTGGATCCCGCTATTCTTACCGTGTGAGTTCTGTCTGTAAGCCAGTTGGCAACCCATCTTGTGATGTAGGGGTTTATGTTCAGGCTGGTGAGTTTTTCTATAATACCCGAGTGAGGAATGGTGTCGAACACCTTGGTGAGATCAAGGTAGGCTGTGTGAACCACCTTTCCCTCATCTATGGCCTTGGTGACTGTCTCGAAGAAGTCAACCAGGTTTAATAGGCATGATCTGCCCTTAACAAAGCCGAATTGGGTCGGGTCAAGTGTTTGGAGGTTCCCAATGTCTTTGTTAATGAGTTCCATGATCATGCGCTCCACAGCCTTGCAGACCAGGCTAGTCAGGCTTATGGGGTGATAGTTACCAGGGTCAGTTGCACCATTCTATGGGCACGTAGTCTGTGGAGAGGCTGAGGTTGAACAGCATGTTTAGCTGGGGGTTAGTTTGTTCTGTAGTTCGTGCAAGATGCAGCCTGGTACACCATGTGGCCCCATTGATGCTGTGTTTTTGGCTTTTGAAAGAGATTTTTTTACCTGTGCTTCTGTGATTTCTGAGACACTACACTTTTCTGGTATTGTTGTGGGCCCTTTTGAAGGTGAGAGGGAGGTGAAGTTTGCACTGAATCTATCTGCCAGGATGTTGGCAATATCAGTAGGTTCAGTATATTTTGTGCTATTTTACACTAGCTCAGGGCATATCTGCAAGTTGCCACTTAGATTCTTGACATAGCTAAAGAAGGCTTTGTGGTTATCTTTCGAATCCTTGGCTATTTTTCTTTCGAAGTTAGCCTTGGATGATTTTATGAGGGACCTTAGTTTCTTACTGATACTGATCAGGGATGTCTTTCCTTCTTGGGATTTGCTTTTTTTCCTGAACTAGTGTCCTCCTTTTGTTGTATAACCTGTTTATGGCAGGGGTCCACCAGACTGGTTTACTTTTCTTAAGGGAGTGAGTCTTGATTTTGCTAGGGATGGCACGATCCATGCATCCTTGTAGGTGCTCATAGAGTGCAATTGTAAAGGATTCTGCATCTTGGGCAGTGTTATCCTTTAGCGTGGGGGCTGTGAAACTTACCACCTCTGCCTTAAGTAAGGTGAAGTTTGCTTTAGAAAAGTTTTTCACTGTGGTTTCCTTGGTTGGGGGTGGTGGTGGGGTGTGGACATCCAGGGTAATTAGTTTACGGTCTGATCTAACCAGTGACGGGTTGACCTCCGGTACGGAACACTTGTCGCCCATGTTGGTGATGACCAGGTCCAATATGTTGTGGCCTCTGGTAGGGGAGTTTACCAGCTGATCCAAGGCATTTGAGTTGATAAATTCCAGGAAGTGCTGAGCCTGGGAGTTTGTACTCAAGTAGTTTTCCCAGTTAATGGTAGGGTAATTGAAATCACCCAATATCAGGGTGTTCGGTAGGACTTTCATGTTTTCCACTGTCTCCAGAAAGGCGGAGTGGTGGTCCTGGGTCATGGAGAGTGATCTGTAGCAGGCCACAATTTGCATTGCATATTTGCCCAATGTTAGCTGCACATGGATGATCTCAGAGGTATCATGCTGTGCCACTAACCTGGAGGTGTGGTTATCCTTGATGAATATGAATACACCCCCTCCTTTTGTGTTTCGGTCCGTGTTCTGTGGCTGAAATGTGTGTTATGAGTTATAGCCCAGAAGTGCTGGAGTGCTGTCTGGAGCCTTGAACCAGGTTTCAGTTACTGCACAGATGTCGACATTCTCCATACTTAGGAGTGCTTCAAGCGCATGCATTTTGAGATTTAAACTCCTGGCGCTGAGTAGCATAACCCTTATTTTTTTACTTGTGCTGTTTACGGAGGTGGGTTTCAATTTTGAGCCTTGCCTAAAAAAGGCACTATGGGGGCAGCAAGAACCTTGGCAAGTATTCGAAAGCCAAGGGGTGACAGGTGTAAGCCATCTCTTGCGAAGCAACGCGGCTTGTCGAGTATGTCATCCCAGGCTGACAGACACTGGATCCCCTTTGAATGACACCAGAAGCTAAGCCAGTTGTTGAAATTGATCATTTTTTCTTTATACTGACGTAACATTCTTGGTAAGGGCAGGATGCTACTCAGGGTCAGGGTCATACCCGCCTGGGCTACATGACCAGAGAGCTCTTCCATGTCTTTTTTCATGTAGTCCAAGGAGGTATGTCTCAGGTCATTCACGCCAACATGAACAATGACAGAGTCATATTTGTACTTGTTCTGGAGTGACCTGAGTGCTTGTGTTATGTGGCGGATTCTGGCTCCCGACAGGCAGCTAACAGTAACCTTCTCCTTGTCCAGCCTAATGAGTGGGGCGTCAGTGTGCCTGACTATTGAGTTACCTATTACTAGTGTGTTAGGTATGTTATTTCGCCTGTGATTGTGCGGCACATTGATTTTGTGTTTTATGTGTTGTCTGGTTTGTGACGGGAGGTGCAGGTTTTGTGGGTGTCTGCTTTGGAGCTCTCTGATTCATCTTGCTTTTTTTGCTACTTGCTGCTGCTTGTTCTCTAAAGTGCTCAATTGCATACTTTCTGTTGTATTTATTACTGCTTGTTTATAGCCTGTTTAAATTGTAAAAGTGTTATTCTCAGCCACTTAGTTTTGGTTTAAGCACTTGGGCTTTAGGCCTACCCCTTAGCTCTCCCTGGCCTTTATCCCTCAGATTCTGTCAAATATGGATGGACAATTTCCTACAGTTTCTCCTGCCAGTCTGGTTAATATGGGCATCCTGAGACAGTGTAGCAACTGTCTCATGTACACAGACAACCATCTACTACTACCACCTAGGAACATTAAGAACCTATAGTCTATGCTCTCTCCCTTACAAACCAGTATATCTGGAACTGAGAAGGCTGCCAACACAATCACTACAGCAAAAACACTACCCACACCTGCACAACACACACCCACATATGTGGAGGTCCTCAACAAAAACATACCCAAACAAAGGAGACCTCCAAGGCAAAACCACATGCAATCTCCACAGCCCTCCACACCACATACCATGTATAGTTCACACACCTGTGTCTCACAGCCACTGAGACTTAACCATAAACCCAACATATTTGTCATATGAGACTCCATTGTAAGACACACAGATGTGGCTCTCACTAGACTGGATAAGGAGAAAGTCATGGTTAGGTGCTGTCAAGAGCCAGAATCTGCCATATCACACATACGCACTCAAGTCTCTCAACAACAGGTACTGCTATGACTCTGTCATAGCCCATGTTGGGGTGAATGACTTGAGACATACCTCCCTGAACTATATAGGTTCATACTAGGTTATCTGCCCTAGGGCATTTATAAGCCTAGCCAGAGTGTGTTTGGCTTTCGCCACCCATTTTAAATTAATTTTGCTATGTCTTTTTTTGAGGTTAGTATACTCTGCCTCTGTTTAACAGTGACACAGAAGTGATAGCCGGGGTAAACCTACGATCTCCCATCCACTCATCAAGATTCCTCTTGAAGAGAGTCAATGTGGGACTCTGCCTAACCTGGACTGGGATTTTATTCCAGAGTGAAGGGAGCCTCTGGGTTATGAATCTGTCCCTCCAGCATGTCCTATTTATTTCAGTGCTGAGGTTCAAGTCTCTCGAGCGTAGCTCGATGGGATTTGGATTTTCTGAGGTGCAGCATGTCCATTAATTCCGGGTTGGACATGGCTTTATACGTCAGGCACAGATCGCCTCTGAGCAGGCGGTATGCCACTGAGTAGAGCTGGAGTTTCTTTAACCGGGCAGCATATGGCATCTGTTTGAGCCCTTTGATCCTCTTGGTGAGGTACTTTTGGGGTCTTTCCAGTTGCTGCAGGTGTCTGGTAAGGTACATCCCAAAAGGGGCATTGTACTCAATTATGGGCCTGATGAGGGATGAGTAAAGAGGTATGATGACCTCCCCTGATCTAGATGTGAATCCCTTCATGATTAGGTGGGCTATATAAAATGTTTTTCTAACCACTTTGGTCACGTGGTTGTCAAATGAGAGATTGCTATCAACTTGGGTCCCCAGGTCCCTAATGACTTCTTCTGTACTTAATGGATTACCACCTATGTGGTAATTTGTGGGCACTTTGTTTTGCCAAAGGGGATGACTATACACTTTTTGGCGTTTAGCTTGAGGCCATGGCTCTGGCACCAGTTGTCTGTTTCTATGAGGCCCTTTTGGAGGATGCTTTTGTCGGCTGGAGAGTTGATTATGGCGCCCAGTTTGCAGTCATCTGCGAACTTGGTCAGCCACAGTCCTTCTGTGTTGGCCTGTACCGAGAAATATATACCGAACAAGAGAGGTCCCAGGACTGAGCCTTGTGGGACGCCACTTGTAACTGGTTTGGAGTCTGACATGGCTCCAGCAATTCTAACCATGTGGGTTCTGTCCTTGAGCCAGTTTGCAACCCATCTAGTGACATAGGGGTTTATATTTAAGCTGGTGAGCTTATCTATAATGCCCGAGTGGGGTATTGTATCGAAGGCTTTTGAGAGGTCCAGGTAGGCTGTGTGGACCACCTTCCCTCGTCAATGGCCTTGGTGACTGTTTCAAAGAAATTGACCAGGTTTAAGAGGCAGGATCTGCCCTTAACAAAGCCAAACTGGGTAGGATCCAGTGTCTGTAGGTCCCCAATATCTTTATTTATGAGGTCCATGATGATCCTTTCCATAGCTTTGCAGACCAAGCTAGTCAGGCTTATGGGGCGATAGTTTCCAGGATCCGTTGAGGCACCACCTTTGTGGAGAGGGACCACTGTTGCTGTACGCCACTCTTTGGGTACATATCCTGTAGTAAGGCTAAGATTGAACAGTAGTTTTATGTTTGGGTTTAGCTCTTCTTGGAGTTCATGTAGGACGCAGCCCGGGACACCATCTGGTCCCATTGATGCTGTGTTTTTGCTTTGGAGAGGCGGCTCTTACCTGAGCATCTGAGATGTCAGGGGCAGCACTCTGTTGGGATAGATATTTGCCCTTTGGTGGGGAGAGGGGTAGAAGTTTGCACTGAACCTGTCAGCTAGGATGTTGGCAATGTCTGTGGGCTCGTATATTTTTTGTCATTTTGGACTAATTCTGAGCATATCTGGGAATTCCCACCCAGGTTCCTAACATAACTAAAGAAAGCCTTGTGATTATCCTTAGTGTCCTGTGCAATTTTTCTCTCGAAGCTGGCCTTAGACGATTTTATGAGTGCCTGTAGTTTTTTGCTAATACTAATCAGAGATTTGGGATTTTGCTCTATCATGTAGTAGCTTCCTCCTTCTATTGTATAGTTTGTTTATGGCTGGGGTCCACCAGACAGGACATCTGCCTTTGGAGGATTGGGTCTTGGTTTTATTTGGGATTGCATGATCCATGCATTCCTGAAGGTGTTCATAGAATGCGTTTATAAAGGATTCTGCGGTCTGGGCCGTATTTTCCACAGGCCCGGGGGCTTTGAAGGATTTCGCCTCGGTTTTGAGGCGTGTGAAATTTGCTTTAGAGAAGTTTTTCACTGTGGTTTTCTGGGCAGGGGGTGGGGTCGGGATGTGAATATCCAGTGAGATTAGTTTATGGTCTGATCTTACCAGTGAGGGATACACTTCTGGTCTGGAGCATAGTGTCCTCATGTTGGTGATGGTCAGGTCCAGTATGTTTTCCCCTCTTGTGGGAGTGGTAACAAGTTGTTCCATAGCATTTGAGTTTATAAATTCTAGGAACCTTTGGGCTAGGGTGTTGGAGCTAGAGTAATGCTCCCAGTCTATGTTTGGGTAGTTGAAGTCGCCAATATAATGGTGTTTGGAGAGACCTTCATATTTTCCAGTATTCTCAGGAAGGCCAAGTGGGGTTCCTGTGTTTGGGAGGGTGGTCTGTAGCAGGCTATAAACTGGAAGGCAGTTTTACCCACAGTTGCACATGGATAGTCTCTGATGCTTCGTGCTGTGCCACCAACCTGGAGGTGTGGGTATCTTTGACGAATATTGATACTCCCCCTCCTTTTGTGGTTCGGTCCAAGTTTTGGGGCCGAAAAGCATGGTATGAGGTATAACCTGGTAGTGCTGGGGTGCTCTCGGGAGCCTTGAACCAGGTTTCTGTTACTGCACAGATATTGATGTTCTCCACGCTAAGGAGAGTTTCGAGTGCATGCATCTTGAGGTTTAGACTTCTGGCGTTGAGTAGCATTACTCTTAGTTTCTTATCCCTTGTGATACCTATGGAGGTGGGTTTGTCTTTTGAGCCTTGCCTAAAAAAGGCACTATGGGGGTAGCAAGAGCCTTTGCCAATATCCGAAAGCCCAGGGGTGACAGGTGCAAGCCGTCCATAGCAAAGCATCGTGGCTTGTCGAGCATGTCATCCCAGGCTGACAGGCATTGGATCCCCTTTGAATGACACCAACACTTAAGCCAATTGTTGAAATTGATCATCTTGTCTTCATATTGTGGCATCATTCTTGGTGAGGGTAAGATGCTACTCAAGGTCAGGGTCATACCGGCCTGGGCTACATGCTCAGAGAGCTCCTCTATGTCTCTTTTCATGTAGTCCAGGGAGGTACGTCTCAGGTCATTCACACCAGCATGGACAATGACTGAGTCATATTTGTACTTGCCTTGCAGTGACCTGAGTGCTTGTGTTATGTGGCGGATCCTAGCGCCCGACAGGCAGCTCACCGTGACCTTCTCCTTGTTCAGCCTGGTGAGCGGGACGCCAGTGTGCCTGACGATAGAGTCACCTATTACAAGTGTATCAGGTGTGTTGTTTAGCCTTAAGGGCTGTGACTGTTCGGCACACTGGCTTTGTGAGCTATGTGTTGCACGTGTTTTGTTTTGGGGTAGCGGTTGCTTGGGTGTCTGCTTTGGAGGTCTCTGCTGCTTAGGCAGATTTTTATTTAGAGCCTCCGAGTATGTTTTTGTGTGTTTATGTGTTTGGTTTGTTGTTGTGGTAGGTCTATGTGAGACTGGAATTGTAGTGAGTATGGTTTCCTTCTCCTCCTGACTGGTTACGCCAGTACTGAGTTGAGAGAGCTTAGCCTCCAGTTTGGCTATACGGTTGCATCTCTCACATGTGTTGGAATTTGTTGGGAGGAGGAGAGGGTTGTCTGTGTACATGAGGCAGTTGTAACATTGCCTCAAGATTCCCAGATTCACCAGCTGGACCGGAGAAGAGATTGACAACTGACCTTTGGACATGGTAGAATAGTATTGGAAATTCCTTTATAATTGAAAAAAAGGGCCAATGGGGAACAAGGTACTCAAGGGGAGTTTGTGAGGGTGTAGTGCTTTTAATTTTTTAGAGCTGACTTATATAATTGCTTTAGGGAGCAAGTGCCAGGTAACTTAAATGCAATGTGTTACAGGTAACTTAAATGCAAAAATGACAAACAGTAACTTTCTTTCAAGTGAAACAAGGAAATAAGTACAGTAAGCAATGCAGATATCACTAGGGATCCACAGAAGTGCTAAAAGGCCACGTTTTAGGTGGAATTAGTGTTTCAGGGAAATAAACAAACAACAAGCATACAAATAAAGCTAGATTCAGCAGGCCTGGATCTAGTCTATGCTACAGCAAACAAGGTGTACCAATTTCAGTAAGAAACTAATACAGTCAGGTTTATGAAGAGAGACATGACTGAACTCACTGAATATGTGTCCCAGGTGGGTATGTCCCTAGGCTTAAGCAGCATTCTACCGTCACCCAGAATGATGCCTCAATACAAACAGAAAATAATGAGTTTATCAATTGGCTTAGTTTCTGGTGTCATTCTGGGGGATCCAGTACCTGACAGTCTGGGAAGATATGATCAACAGACCATGATGCTTTGACAGAGATGACCTGCATCTGTCTCATTGGGCTTCAGGCTTCTGGAAAAGGCTCTTGCCTCCCCCATAGTGCCCTTTTTAAGAAACATTGATGAGGTAAAAACTATCAACATAAAAATTTCAACAAAATGCAAATTAACGGTCATGCTGCAAAACACTAGAAGTCTAAACTTGAAACTACACTCTTTGCAAGTATTTATAACCCTGGAAAATGTTGACATCTGTGCAGTCACAGAAACCTGGTTCAAAGCTGCAGAGAGCACCCCAGCCTTACCTGGTTACTCATCCTATCATGCATTCAGACCCCTAACTGTGGGCAGTAAAGGCAAAGGAGGTGGAGTTTCAGTTTATATGAAAGACATACACACCTCTAGGCTGCTCAGATAGTATGACGCGCAGGAGACACTCCAGGTGCTGTTAACCACTTACAAGATCCCTATATCAATCATAGCAATCTATTGGCCCCCAAACCTGACTCAAGATGCCTAATCTGCCTACCTGGACCTCTTTGAATCGATCAAGATTCAACCCTTTACCCTGATCCTGGGTGACTTTAACTACCCAAACGTAGATTGGAAGAACAACTCTTGCCAGAACACAAATGCCCAGAGATTCCTCGATTTTGTCAATGCAAATGCTTTAGAACTGCCAGTCAATATCCCCACAAGAGGTGTTAATATCTTGACATGGTATTAACCAACATGAGTAACCACTGCAGCATCCCTGCAGTATCATCCTCCCTGGTAAGATCTAACCATAAAGTGGTCACTTTCAAAGTCACCATCTCCCCTGACCCCCTTGTAGTTAGAGTCAAACAAAAAAACTTCTCCAGAGCTGATTACAGCCTCCTGAGGGATGGTATAAATGCTTCATAGCCCCCTTTCTCTCTCTAGGAAATGGAACCAGTATCCAAAACTATACCAAAGCACTATATGAGCATTTATATAGATGCATGGAATTAGGAATACCTGACAGGACTAAATCATCCTCCACAAGGAAGAGTAAATCTTTCTGGTGGACATCTGCAATAAATAAACTCTATAACAAAAGGAAAAACTTGCTGTCCAGGACCAAGAACGAGCAGGTGCTCAATTGGAAGCAATCTCTCCGTAGCCTGAACTAACAAATAAGAGCACTAGTGAAATCCTCCAAAGCAAACTTTGAGTCCGAATTGGCCACATCTACTAAAGAAGATCATAAGGCCTTCTTCACTTATGTCCGCAATATCAAAGGAAGCACCCAGATCTGTTTGTTAAATTTGGTTGACTTCTTTCAGACAGTCACCAAAGCCATGGACGAGGGGAAGACAGTGCACACTGCCTTCCTTGACCTGGCCAAAGCCTTCAACACTACTCACCACTCGGGCATAATAGATAAACTCTCTCAACTAGGCATCAATCCATATGTTACCAGATGGGTACCTAACTGGCTCACTGATAGAACTCACCTATGCAAAATAGGGGAAGCCACCTCAAGCAGTAGACCTGTAATGAGCGGTGTACCCCAGGGTTTGGTCTTACGGCTTCAGTTATTTGGGATATACTTTTCTGAGGTACAGGCCAAAACCAGTGGGCTATGTCAGACCAAGTTTGCAGATGACTGCAAGCTGGGCACTGTCATCCTTTCCCTTAGTGATGTGGACATCCTCCAAGAGGGTCTCACCCAAACAAATGACTGGTGCCAGAAACAGCTCCCCACATATGGGGGTGGGGGTGTAGCCACCCACCTAGTTTGCTTTTATATTTATGAATCTCATTTCACTGAAAACTAACAATAAACTAGTTGGGGGGGGGGCTTCACCCCACACCCTCCTATGTGGGTGGCTGTGCCCCCCCACACCCCACCTAACTATATATACTAACTCCAGGATTGTACTATAGTGGGGAAAAGGGCATATACATTTTACTTGCCTTACAGTACTCTACATTCAGTGAAATGTGATTCGGTGAAATGAGTTTTCAGTGATTTGAGCTTTCAGCGATTTGGTGTGAGTGAATTGAAATTCGGTGAAATGTGTTTTCAGTGAATGAAAGTAGACCCATATATATTTATAGAGAGAGAGATAGGGAGCTCACCTGGTGCCCTGTGCAGATCTACTCCTCTCTATTCATGCAGCTGTAGTGAACTACTTGCTAAAAACAGCTTGCTACAGTTATAACACATTCACACTAACTGCTTCAGCACTACAGCTGAGCCATAGAAATATTTGTGTACTGTTACGCCCAGGGCAGTCACTAGGATGTTATACATGTAAAACATGGTGTTCTATACCATAATTTTAGCTCTGCACTAGCTCTATACATTAGGGATACTCTTACATATTATTATCTTATGTCTTGAAAAAAAAAAAAACAAGTTAAAGTGTGTGTGTGTGTGTGTGTGTGTGTGTGTGTGTGTGCGTGTGTGTGTGTGTGTGTGTGTGGGGGGGGTGAACCTAGTAATTCTGGCACACATCCAGCTCCTTAGTAGACTATAGGCACTATTTGCCACACTACACTCCTGCGGTACTCTTAACTTATCATTTTAAGTCTTAAAAAAAAAAAAAAAAAAAAAAGTTAAAGTGAAAAGGGAGGAAGAACCTTGCATCCTTGGCACTGAATCTAGCTTGACAACCAGAGACTTCACTCTCTATGCTAACTGAGAAAGGCTTGTTTACATGTAATTTATACACTATAAAAATACTAAACTCTAATGTCTAGCATTATTCACTGACTGCAACAGTCCTTGAGTTACAAGTGACAGGTCTCTTATAAAAGGTAACATCAGGAGCATTCTGTAAAATCAGAGAATTTTTTAAACTATTTATTTATTTATTTATTTAAGTTTGATGATTAGGGAAGTCCACTGGGCTAAGAGGAGCCCGTTTTCATTGGAGGCCCGGGGAGAAAAGCTCCACAATAATTGCAAGTTACATTTCACATGTTACAAAAGCACGTAGTTCATACAGCTATTAACATTTACAGATAAGCTCCATGATATTTGCAATTGGCTTGTCACAGAGTTACAAAAATGAAAAGACATAATTCAATACAGAAATTTCAACATTTACATAAAGTGAATATTTTTGCTATAAACTCAATTGTAGGTTTAACATTTCAAAATATATAGCTACTAGCCATTATTAGGTTAGGAAAATATTATGCATGGAGAGGGGAATAGTATATTTGAGATTGGAGAGTATAGTACAGTAGATATTAGAGAGAAAATTGTTTTTTAGTAGGGGAGGGATTGTTTTGGGGGGATGAAGTAATAGTAAAGGTAGTTGGATGAGTCAGTGCAAGATGGAATGGGGGGTTAAATTGGAGCGTGGCAAGGGCATTCCCATTTGGAAGAAAGATGAGATAGTAGCTGAGATTTGAAATTAGTATGGTTAGGTAGGTTGCGTAGGTGTGTGGGGAGAGAGTTCCACTGTTTTGCTGAGTGGGATAGCAGTAGATGGCCAGGAGGACATGCAGGTTTGTGGACCTGAAGGAGATTTTGGTTTTTGGATCTGAATGAGCAGTTAGAAATGTAAAGTTTTAAGGAAGTAGCAAGATCTGGGCAGTTGGCAGGTTTAAAGATGAGCTTGTGGGCAATGGTGAGTTGTAGGTAACTGAGGTAGTTGGGTAGTTCAAGCCAGTTGAGGGTGAGGAGGGAGTGGCAGTAATGGGATTAGTTTTTTTAATTGGTTGCAAATTTGGAGATCTTGTGGTAGCAGGATTCAAGTTTGGACCGAAGGCCAAGATGGAGATTGTTGAAAAGATGGTCACCATACATAAGGGAGGGGAGTAGGAAGGTGGATGCAAGAGTTTGATGGGTAGAGGGGCTTAGGAAGCAGTTGTGCCTGTAGAGGAGACCTAACTTTTGGTGGATTTTCTTGATTGTGGAGTGGATTTGGGTGTCAGATTTTAATTCTTCATCAATAATGATGCCAAGAAGCTTGGTGTTGGGAACAGTTTCAAGAGGGTGCTGTTTTGGCTCTGTATGGTGAATGTGGATTTGTCAATGTAGTTTTTGGTAGGGGAAAAACATTAGTTTGGTTTGATTTGCATTTAGTGCCAGATGGTTAGACTGCATCCAGGTTTCTGTTTTGGAGAAGGCTATTTGGGTTTTTGCTAGGAGCGCAGAGGGGGAGAAGGCTGAACAGATGATTGTTGAGTCTTCTGCATATTGGATGATAGATTAGTCTGGGATGGATTAGTGAAAGTTGTTAATGAACAGGTTGAAGAGAAGAGGGCAAAGAATAGAACCTTGTGGGAAACCTGTGGGTGTGGGAAGGAAGGGGTAGGTTGAAGTTTTCCATTGGACAGCTTGTTGACAGTTGGACAAGTAGCTGGAAAACCAGACGATGGTGGCGGGAGAGAGTTGTAGGGTGGAGAGTTGGGATATAAGTAGGGTGTGTGAGATGGTGTCAAAGGCCTTTGACAGATCTATGAATACTGTAGATACAAACTTACCTGAGTCGCGTTCGAGGTTTATGGTTTCAAGAAAGAAAACAAGGGCAGTCATGAAAAGAAACAAGGGCAGTCATGGTGCTGTGGCCAGTGTGGAAGTTGTGTTGGGTAGGGGTAAGGAGATTCACAAACCACAAAGTAGCAAATACAGATAAGAAAAACCACTAAATGCCAGGAACTCCACTTCTGTAGGTTAAATTCACAAGTCCAGTTTATTCAGCAACTGCAGAATATAATAATCAGCACCAATGAAGATAATCTATAAAACAGAAAACCAGCGAGCTGAATCAACAGTTGATATTATAACAGTATCACAGGTATATGAAGCTGGAATAGCACAAACAGCAATATAGCCTCGAAGCACCTTGGCAAAACAGCCTTTACAGAGTAATGAATGAGATTAAACTTAGCAGTTATATATAATATCAATTAATCAATCAATTAAATGATTCACTAAAATTCTAATTAATAAAATATACATTTAACATACTTAGCTGTATAACAAATATCAAAAACAATATTACATAAAACTCTTCAAATTACATTCCCTATTTAGACCCATGGGTTGTAAAGTATTATATTTCAAAATTAAAATAGATTCTTTCTTTCTTAAAAGGTATTTTACCCTGTTCTCACTTGTGTAATTAGAGTTAGCTTGCTCTAACACCATAATTTTAAATTTTAAAGGTGCCCCTCCATGTTCAACATTACTATGTTCTCCCAAAGGTCTAACTGTTCTATGATTTTTTTATGTCTCTTATATGTTCTTTGACTCTTTCAGCTAAACTTCTTTTGGTTTCTCCCACATAAAACTTGTTACATTCACATCTAATAGCATAAATCACAGCTACACTTTCATGTAAAACTTCCTTTCATTTCAAAATTTTTTCAATTTATTTCATCAAAAGCTTTAGTTATATATTGGCACATAGAACATTTGCCACATGGCTTAGTGCCTATATCCAAACTTAAATTCCTTATTACCTCATTTGGTCTTTTATGAAGACTATGTACCAAAAAGTCTTTAAGATTCCTATCTATTTTGTAGGAGAATTTAAGTTGCAAATCCTTAAGTGAAGGTGTGTCCCTTTTTATTATATTCCAGAAACCAACAAGCATTTTTTGCAGCTCATTTGAAAAAATGGTGTGTTTAGACACAAAGGCTATAATTTGTTGTAAATCCCATTCCCTTTCAATATTAATCCTTAACTGATGTCTATATCTGCTATTATGTCTGATTATTCTCTGCCCAAACACTTTATTATACCTTTCTAGAACTAACTGTTCAGAACAGCCTCTTTTAATAAACATATGACTAACTGCAATAGCCTCTTTTTTAGCCTCTTCTAAATTAGTAAATAGTCTCTTAATCCTTAGAATTTCACCATATGGCAGCGATCATACTGTATGTGCAGGATGACAACTATTAGCATAAAGTATGACTTGACTTATCAAATATTTTTAAATATTTGAGTTATTATATTCCCCTCATTCGTTCCTTTCAGCGTCAGATCTAAATAATTCACTCTATTTCCTTCTTGCTAACCATCATATTTAATCAAAAATCTACTGTTATTCAAATAATCAATAAAATTTGTTACTTCATTTCTGCCAACATTACAGATGAATATCATATCATCTATATATCGGAAGTAATTTATGACATAGTTATTATAAAACAAACTTCTATAAATGTGGCTATATTCAACCAACTCCATAAAGAGGTTGGCATACATAGAGGCGAACGCCTCCCCCATAGCTGTACCCTGTAACTGTTGATACAGCCTACCATCAAATTCAAAAATATTCACTAAGCAAAAATGTGTTAATTCCTTTATATACTCAGTTTTAGGAGTATCTCCCATAAAATAACTAAGTGCCTCCATACCAAAGTGATGTTGTATTCTGGTATATAGACTCGTAACATCTATAATCAAGAAATACATATCTAATTGCCAGCATATCTGTGACAATTTCTTCAGCAGATCCATTGAATCTTTAATATATGCTGGAAGTTTAACCACAAATTTAGCCAGACATTCATGCAAAAAACGACCTATTTGAAGTGTAAAGTAACCTGAAGCTGATACAATGGGGCATCCTGGTGGCTGAACAAAACTTTTATGTATCTTAGGGGCACAATAAAAATCTAGCAATAACACTATTTTTACTGCTAAACTTATCATAAACATCTGTTTTAGAAAAGTAATTTAATCATAGCCCCTTATGTATCAGTTGTTCATATTCATTGATGGCCTGCAAATATCTTGTTTCTTGCACTTGACAATATACTTCAGTGTTAATACGATGTTGCATACACATTTTATAGTAATCAAGATTCCTCATAACTATTAACTTGCCCCCTTTATCAGAGGGCTTAAACACCAAATTATGCTGCTCACTTAATTGTTTTAAACTATTCCATTCTTGCTTGTTCATATTATACATTGCAGCTTTCTGGTTGAATTCATTTAACTCTTTTTCTATAGCCACATTTACAGCTGTATTGAAACGTAACATCTTTTCATTCTTAGTAGGTGGCATAAAATTAGTATTAACCCTAATGGAAGAAGTATCTAATTTACTATAAACATTCGTGTCCATGTCAGAATTGCAAGAATAAAAACTTTCATTAGATTCTGAGTCACTTACTTCAATCGATACAATACTTTCAATATTTCTAGCTTCAAAAAAATAATAAGTAACAAAACGAAGCACTTGGAGCCTCCAATACTACGAACTATGACTTTATTAAACAGGAACAATAGCAAACAGTTCGCTGTTGTTTCTGTTTATTAAAGTCGTAGTTCATAGTATTGGAGGCTCCAACTGCTTCGTTTTGTTACTTATTGGTGAAGCTATTCCTGAGGCACTTTTTTCACTCTTCCTTTTTTGGTTCAAAAAAATAATCCTTAATATGCATTTATGAACAAGTTTAAAAATTTCACTTTTAAGTTTATATAGTCTAGTGAATGACCGTAGGGATAAATTTTAAACCCCTATTCAAAATATCCATTTGACTATCATTAGAAACATATCCTGAACGATTAACAACATAAGGATCTGAAATTTCAGATCATACCTGACTAATATGTCCATTTTCCTCGCTTACTATATGGTCTATGATTCTGTTCCCTATTACCCCCATGTCCGAACCATGTTCTCTTTTTGTACCCTGTGTTGTTGACTGGCTCACAAAAAGTTCTCTGGAAAGATTCCCCTTGTTGAGCCACTGGTAAACCAGGGAACTGTTCTTCTTCATCTCGTTCTTCCGCTGAAGAAGCTGCACTTTCCGCTGATGTATAAAAACTAGAACACCGTTCTAATCCTTCCTGTTCTCTTTGAAATTTGACTCTATGATGTTTGGGTTTTTGATTGGTAGAAAGCAAAAAAAGCTTTCTTATTGTCATAGTCTCTCAAGTCTCTCTGTAACTTGAAAAAACACAAATGGTACTGCTCAGTAGACAAATCTTCTTGCTTTATTGCCAAAACCTGACTTTAATCACTTTTCATTTGCACCAAAGCAAACTTCTTCAGAAGTAAAATGAGCACAATTCTCGTGACATTTATATTTTATGGTGGAAGTGACGTATTAGAACATGCATAACTTTACAGATAAAACCCACAAGAACTACAAATATATATATATATATATATATATATACATTAAAAAAGTATATAACATTTAGACTTGAAACTTTAGAAACATAAACATATAAACTTTTTAAATGTTACAATGACAATTATTAACTTTCAAACAGCTTATATAAGCTACTATTAAAACAGTGTTATTGCTACTCTTCATTTAATATAACAATGTTTGTCAGATTTGATAAAATATCAGGAGAACAAACCAAATGTAGAAAAGAGATAAGAAAAAAAGTATATGCATTAAGCACATATATATTAAATTTAATGTAGTAAAACCTTTTACCAACCCATATAATTAATTTTAGGGTACTAGTTCAATGCTCCCCTTGCTCATCTTCCTAGATTCTTACGTTTAAGTATACAACTAATTGAGCATGTGTCATTGAGTCCCGGAAATTTATTAGCATTTAATCTAATTTGCCAGGCAAGTTCAAGTTCTTCCAACTGAAGGGGAACTGGACCACCTCGTAGTGGTTGAGATACTTGATCAATTGCCATGTATATAAATTTGTGGTCTTGACATGAGTGGATGTGTTTGGCTAGGGCATTTTCTAATTTAGCCTTAGACATTGCATATTGATGTTCGTAAACCCTTTCACGGAGCCTTCGCCCCGTTTTACCAATATAATATGCTGGGCAGAATTTACATCTAACCAAATACACCACATTCTTGGACTGGCAATTAAATTTAGATTTCACCCTATACTGGAATTGATTTATTGTAAAAGAATTTGTGACATCCATATGTCGACAAAAACTACAGGCCTCACATTTAAACATACCTGTAATTTTTGGAGTAACTCTAAATTGTTGCTCCAATAAATTCTTGAGGTTTTTCCCTCTCCTATAAGTTATATTTGGGACATCACCTAACTTCTCTATCAACAATGGGGTGACTCTAAATAAATTCCAGTTCTTCTTTAAAATCTCAATCACCAAATTACTGTCCAAACAAAAAGTTGTAATTAAATTCAAACGAAGTTCTGTCTTATTGGGATCTATACCTACAGTCCCATGTTGGGTTTGTGTATAAACCAGAAGTGGGGTGTTGTTATTATGAACTATGTTTCTAACTTGTTCTTTAACACTTAAAATAGGGTTATAAACCCTCTCAAGTCTTTTATTACCAACTTCTTCTATTAGGTTATTCAGTAGATTCTCTGGGTAACCTTGACTTAGAAATATTGATTTGAGGAGCTAACAGTCGTCCAGAAAATCATTCTGTTTAGTAACGATATGTGCAGCCCTTACCAATTGGCCCTTAACAACAGAGCGTTTCTGGTGGCATGGGTGACAACTTGAGAAATGCAGGAAGTCAGAATAAGTATTTTTTCTATGTATTTTGGCCACAAAACAACCCTGGACCCTGTTTTTCAATGACCAAATACCTAAATAAGCTATTGCTTCAGTGTCAAATGAAGATGTAAATTGAAGGAAGTTAGTTGTTTGGTTGAAGTGATCAACCATTTCTTTGCTGGCCTGGGAGTCACCTTTAAATAAGATGAAAATATCATCCAGAAAGCGGGTATAATATACAATAGATCAGTCGTATTTTTTCCAGCATTGACCAACATATGCTTAAACTTAAGGGGAACAAAATCAAAAAACTTGAAAGAGCCCTTGCTGCATATAAACAGGGGACATCTTACCCAGTGCCATCTGGGGCTCAAGTGTGGTACAAGTTAAACCACTTGCCAGACCAGGGGACCTCAGGAGCTTTGGGTACTAGTAAACACACCTTTAATAATAAAGGCAACTTTAATGCATTCCAAAAAGATATTCCATCTTTTGGTGATGATCTAGGGGACTGTCTTGATGATCCAGAATTAAACGAAGCAGTAGAGGTCAGGAGGAGTGAGAGACTATTGAATGCCTCTCGAGTACCTAACAGTTCTGTTGTACAACCGAATGTATCATACAATTAAAATTTTGGCAGGACAATCATACAGGGGCCAGAGCAAAACAAAAGAAGCCCCAACAGTACAACAAGAAGGGCAATTACAAAAACAACAAATGGAAGAATTAGATCTAAGGGTGGTATCAGCCACCATGGTAACACTAATGGAGGTTGATGATCAATGGCCACAGCAGAATAGTTTCCATCTTGACAGGTGTGAAGTAGTAAACCATGAGAGGGTTGACCCCTTAGTAGTTACCAATCAAAAAGGTGACATTAAAGTTTACAACTTTTCATCGGTGATTATTACATCAGAAATGGCTGATTTCTTATTGAAAGGACATACCTTTTTTCCCTACTCAACAACGGGTCTATATCATGAAATCAAAAGACGTAAATGTTGAATATGTAATGGTCGACACCTATTTGTCGAAATACCTACACGTCGAAATCAGTAAATATCGGAAAACAAATACCGAAGTGTTTTAGTTGGCCATTCCATGTACACTACGTGAAACGTTACTCAGAAGTTGCTCAGTATATGTAAATTAGTATATGTGGATATTATGTTTCAGTTACATTATTGTAAGATATAATGTAGAAAAATGCAGATATCTTTAATAACATGTAAGTATCATGGTGTAAATTATTAAAATATAACAGATTGTATAAATATAAGTATGTAGAGTAGTTCGGCGTGCATACCCGTTATACCGGTAGCAGCTATGGTTAACGCTGACAAAACAAGACCTGATGTGATAGGTAATGTGTGCGAGAGTGTGGATTCACAGAAGGGAAGAAGTATGCGTGTGATAGAAGGATATCTGTACGTGTTAGAAAAGGTTGTGAAAAATAAGAGGTACTGGTGCTGTCGTTTAAAGCAAAGCCATAAGTGTAAGGGTAGGGCTGTAACAGAATGGAATGAGTGGCAGGATATATTAGTGAAGTCTACGGTACATCAGCATTTTCCAGATGCAACAGAGATAGATAAGTACATTGCCTGTGCAAAGCTGAAGAACATGTCCAGAGATTGTAGAGCAACTCCTGCCCTGTTAGTTGACGATGTGTTGGCTAGTACTTCCTTAGAGAGTGTAGTCACATTACCTACATGTAGGTCCCTGTTACAACGTATGAATAGAGTAAGACATAAAGGTCTTTTAATGAATGTAAAGCCTACTACTTGTCTATCTTCCGTTTCGTTAGATGAATTTAAGCTAAAGGAATCTAGTTTTATTCAGGAACGTAAGGTGGATGTACATTCTAATTTGCATGTGTTGGTATTCACCACTCAGGAAAACTTACTGGATCTATGTGACAGTAAAATGTGGTTCATGAATGGTGTGTTTTTGACTAAGGGGAAGTTCTGTAGGCAGTTATATAGTATACATGCGATCATGGATCATAATAATAACAGAAAATGCATACCTTTATTATATGCACTAATGACAAAGAAATCCTTTAAAGCATATAATTTTATGTGGGAATGCTTGCTTACATTATGCACACGGTTGAACTTAACACCAAAAGTGAGGTTCCTGTTATGTGATTTTGAGTTAGCTGCAATAAAAAGTATTGCAGCTAACTTTAGTGAAGTTATTAATAAAGGTTGCCTGTTTCACTTTTCGCAGTGTGTATGGCGTAAGGTACAAGAGCTACAACTGTCGACATTGTATGGTGCTTGCATTGAATTTCAAAGGGCTGTGAAAGAACTGATCGCTTTGAGTTTCCTGCCAGAGGATGAGGTTGTACCAGTATGTAAAGAACTATGTAAAACCTTCCCTGTGGAGGGTGAAGAGCTGTTAAATAACTTTTCCAATGTTTTTGTGTTGGGCCGTGTACGTAAGCAGTTTACTCGTTCAGTAGTTGTTAGTAGATTCCCTCCAATGTATTCGATTGCATTCTGGAATGTGTCTAGTCTAAATGTTCATGGGCTGCCACGTACACAAAATCATGTGGAGGGTTGGCACCGCAGAATACGTTGTCTACTTGGCAGGCGAATCTCTGATATACCCTGTGTGCTCTCTGTTTTAGTACGAGAGCAGAATAGGGTGGATGAGATACGTTTACAGCTGCTGTCTGCATGTGCCGTGTCACCCAAGAAAAGGAAGACTATGGAACGTGAGGGACGTCTGAAATCTGTCCTTTGTAATAGGCAGGAGTATAGTGCTGCCCAATTTCTCAGAGCTGTTGCTATGTTGTTAAAGGTATAACGTGACATACTATGGACTGTAGATAGTATGCACCATTCACATAGTGTAGAGTTAGTACGGGACATACTCTTTATTTTAGTTTATGTGCACTAGGACATATATTATATATTTAAGTGTTATTAGAGGTGTAAAATGAGTGACGTGTTGCACTGCAGTGGGGTGTGTTTTATATTATGTTTTTGGCGTTATCACACCAGGTGTTGTTTGCGGGAACCAAACAAAATCATTCGACATTTCAAGTTTCGATGTTTACGTTGTTCAACGTTTAGGTATTTCGAGTACTAGGTGTCGACCATTATGTATTTGACATTTACATCTTTTAATTTCATGATATAGACCCCTCAACAACTGGATTTAGTCAAGACCATAACTGACATTAAGCTTTATGTAAAAAAAACTGAATTTGACCTTATTACTGGGTAATAATTTAAATGTCCCAACTAACGACAACATTTTTTCTTTTCCTGGCAGTTTCAATCCTCCCTTACATCCAGTGTTACAGATGTTTGAACAGATTTGTGAGCTGGATGTAAGGCAAATTTCTAAAACCAGTTGCAAGAAGGGACATAAGTTTAATACCTCCCAGGAGGAAAAAGATTGTTTAGAATTTATTAGATCGCAAGATATTCGTGTTTGTAAACCAGATAAGGGGGGCGGGTTGGTGGTGTTTGACAACTTAGATTACGAGAGACGTATGAAGTCGCTTTTGGATTCTCCGGCATACCAGCTAAGTTCTCGTTCGGAGACAAAGCATATCATCTTATTAAAAACTGTATTAATAACCTATTTATAGAGGGAAGAATTGAACAGAATATATGTAATTATTTAACAATGTCTTTCCCTAGGTTCCCCTACCTATTTGGCACTTCTAAAATACACAAGTGCCTTGAAGATCCACCTATGCGTCCATTAGTAGACGGGCAGGACTCTCCTACATACCCTCTTGCTAAATTTATAGACAATATATTTAAGAAATACTTGAAAACAGAGGTGCAGGTGTGAAGGGACTCCAGGTCATTCTTAGAGGAGTTAGGAAAAATAAAGTATGAGGATGGGTACAACTTCCTTACAGTAGATGTTAAGGACCTCTACACCTGCATCCCACATTCTTTGGGTATTGAATGGATCACTTTAATATTAAAAAGGAAAGGGGAACCTAATATGGAAATTAGTTTGGTCACAGAACTGTTAGACCTGCTTTTGACGAACAACTTCTTTATGTTTGGCAAACATTTTTATTTGTAAAAGATCGGTGTAGCCATGGGTTCCCCATGTGGGGCCAGTATAGCTAATCTTGTTATGGCTTACTGGGAGATATAGTTTGTCTTTAAGAACGATAGTCTGACCAGGTCTATTGTATGTTACACCCACTTTTTGGATGATATTTTCATCTTATTTAAACGTGCCCCAGGCTAGCAAAGAAACGGTTGATCACTTCAACCAAACAACTAACTTCCTTCAATTTACATCTTCATTTGACACTGAAGCTATAGCTTATTTAGATATTTGGTTGTTGAAAAACAGGGTCCAGGGTTGTTTTGTGGCCAAAATACATAGAAAAAATACTTATTCTAACGACTTCCTGCATTTCTCAAGTTCTCACCCTTACCACCAGAAATGCTCTGTTGTTAAGGGCCAATTGGTAAGGGCTGCACGTATCGTTACTCAACAGAATGATTTTCTGGATGAATGTCAGCTCCTCAAGTCAATGTTTCTAATTCATGGTTACCCAGAGAATCTACTGGATAACCTAATAGAAGTTGGTAATAAGAGGCTTGAGAGGGTTTATAACCCTATCTTAAGTGTTAAGTGTTCAAGAACAAGATACAAACATAGTTCATATTAACAACACCCCACTTCTGGTTTATACAAAAACCCAACATGGGACTGTAGGTATAGATAACTTCATTTGAATTTAATTACAACTTTTTGTTTGGACAGTAATTTGGTGATTGAGATTTTAAAGAAGAACTGGAATTTATTTAGAGTCACTCCATTGTTGATAGAGAAGTTAGGTGAATTTCCAAATATAACTTATAGGAGAGGGAAAAACCTCAAAAATTTATTGGAGCAACAATTTAGAGTTACTCCAAAAATTACAGGTATGTTTAAATGTGAGGCCTGTAGTTTTTGTCGACATATGGATGTCACAAATTCTTTTACAATAAATCAATTCCAGTATAGGGTAAAATCTAAATTTAATTGCCAGTCCAAGAATGTGGTGTACTTGGCTAGATGTAAATTCTGCCCAGCAGATTATATTGGTAAAACGGAGCGAAGGCTCCGTGATAGGGTTTACGAACATCAGTATGCAATTTCTAAGGCTAAATTAGAAAATGCCTTAGCCAAACACATCCACTCATGTCAAGACCACAAATTTATATACATGGCTATTGATCAAATATCTCAACCACTACGAGGTGGTCCAGTTTCCGTTCAGTTGGAAGAACTTGAACTTGCCTGGCAAATTAGATTAAATGCTTATAAATTTCCGGGACTCAATGACACATGCTCAATTAGTTGTATACTTAAACGTAAGAATCTAGGGAGATGAGCAAGGGGAGCATTGAACTAGTACCCTAAAATTAATTATATGTGTTGGTAAAAGGTTTTACTACATTAAATGTAATATATATGTGCTTAATGCATATACTTTTTTTCTTAATTATCTCTTTTCTACATTTGGTTTATTCTCCTGATATTTTGTCAAATCTGACAAACATTGTTATATTATATATATATATTTTTTTTTTTTACTAGTTCTTATGGGTTTTATCTGTAAAGTGATGCATGTTCTAATACGTCACTTCCACCGTAAAATATAAATGTCATGAGAATTGTGCTCATTTTACTTCTGAAGAAGTTTGCTTTGGTGCAAACGAAAAGCACTTAAAGTCAGTTTTTGGCAATAAAGCAAGAAGATTTGTCTACTGAGCAGTACCATTTGTGTTTTTCCAAGTTTTATCTGTGTTCGTGAGAGTCTCTCTGTAACTTAATTTTTTTACGAATAAGAAGTTCCTTTTCATAAGAGACTAATTTGTTATTAATGTCATTCAACAAGGTTTCAAGTGAAGCAGTAGAAGTATGTTTCACCATCTCAGCACATAATTTTTAAGTCTCTGCTTTCAACACGCTTCACTTAAGCATGTCTCTTTCTATAAGGATAGCAACCCACTCACTGCTACACCTGTGAGCTGCCGCTATCCATCATTCATGAAACACACGTTCTTGCTCATTACTTAATAAAAAAGGAGTAGATGGACTTTTAACTGTATGCAATCCTCTTGGAGTAATATCCAATTATTGGTAACACTGCAAACTATGAATGTTGTAAAAACAGATGTTTCTTTATACACCAATTTCTCTATTTGTGCACAAAGTTCTTGTACCGCTGGCTGGTTAGATACTTCTGTACTTTTCCCAATCGTGGCAAACAGGTTAACACTATGATCAGATCTACCTTTCTCCCATTTTTTCAAAACACTTGTTTGTAATTCTCCAATTTGACTATCAGGAATGTTGACTTTTTCTTGTTCAACAGTAATATTACTAGTAGTTAATGAACTCCTGTTCTCACCTTCACGGCATAATAAATCCATCCCCACTTTTTGAAAAACGCGGGGTAAAGAAGCAAAGGAGTCACTGGCCATGAATCCATCAACCACAAAGTAGCAAATACAGATAAGAAAAACCATTAAATGCCAGGAACTCCACTTCTGTAGGTTAAATTCACAAATCCAGTTTATTCAGCGACTGCAGAATATAATAATCAGCACCAATGAAGATAATCCATGAAACAGAAAAACAGCGAGCTGAACCAACAGTTGATATTATAACAGTATCACAGGTATATGAAGCTGGAATAGCACAAACACCAATATAACCTCGTAGCGCCTCGGCCAAACAGCCTTTACAGAGTAATGAATGAGATTAAATTTAGCAGTTATATATAATATCAATTAATCAATCAATTAAATGATTCAGTAAAATTCTAATTAATAAAATCAACATTTCACATACTTAGCTGTAACAAATATCAAAAACAATATTACAAAAATATTACATAAAACTCTTCCAATTACATTCCCTATTTAAACCCATGGGTTGTAAAGTATTATATTTCAAAATTAAAATAGATTCTTTCTTTCTTAAAAGGTATTTTACCTTATTCTCACTTGTGTAATTAGAGTTAATTTGCTCTAACACCATAACTTTAAATTTTAAAGGCGCCCCTCCATGTTCAACATTACTATGTTCTCCCAAAGGACTAACTGTTCTATGCTTTTTTATGTCTCTTATATGTTCTTTGACTCTTTCAGCTAAACTTCTTTTGGTTTCTCCCACATAAAACTTGTTACATTCACATCTAATAGCATAAATCACACCTACACATTTACAAGGTGAGAGGAGATTCTTTAGTGTTAGGTGTGCCATGACTTCTGCTTGAATTGTTTTCTCTAGTATTTTAGAAAGAGGAGTATTTTAGAAAAAGGATGGCAATAGGCCTGAAGCTGGTGGTATCAGTATTTTGCCTCCTTTGTGGAGGGGCATGATGCGAGCATGGCACGAGATAGAAGGGATGTATGATTCTTGTATGGATCTATTTATAAGAATAGAGATGGGATAGGCAATGCTGTCTGCAGATTGTTTGAGGAAGGTGGGTAGAAGGTTGATGGGTGCATTGCGACAGGGTTTGAGTTTGAGGAGAAGTCTTTTTATAATGCTTGTGGGGATGGGCTTGAGGCAGAAGGATGTGGAGGAAGGTTTATGATTGGGGTGTTGGTTGGGGCAGGACGGGGTGGTGGTGGAGAAGGGGGTGGGAAGGAGGCTGATAGTTTAGCTATGCAGTCTATGAAGAATGAGTTGAACTGGATGGCCTTTTAAAGGTTGGAGAGGTTGGGGTCTGGGCAGGGGTTTTCTTTGTTTCCAGGATGCAGCATGGATGAGATAGAGTCCTAGAATTTTTGGCGATTTGTTGAGTGCAAGGACTGGAGTTTGGAGTAGTGGGCTTTGTGGTCTTTATTAGTTTTTTTGCGGAGTTTTGTAGTTGCTTATACTCTAGGAGGGTGTTAGGGTTTTTATGTTTTTGATATTTTTCCATTTTCTGTCCCTTTGGTGCAAGGCTAGTTTAGTATCTTTTGATAACCATGGGCTGGGACTGGTTTTGATGCGTTTGGTTTGAGAGGGAGCTTACTAATTGACAAAGGTTAGGAATGAGTGGTTAAAGTAAGAAACTGCATCATCTAGAGGAAGGGTTTTTAGAGGGGACCAGTCAGTATGCTTTAAACATTAGGAGAAAGTTAGAGGGTTGAAAGAGGAGAGGCTGTGGGTTTGGATGTAGTGGTGTTGTTTATGCAGTGGAGATGGGAGATGGTCGGCGAAGGCTGGTAGGTGATCGCTGAGAGGATCAGGTAATGTTCTGGCTTTGGTGATAAGGTTTAGGTGAGTTGTTAGGATCCGGTCAGTGATGGTACCAGAGGTAGCCCACTACTCCAAACTCCAGTCCTTGCATTCAAGACATTTTCCTGCATGCAGTAGCTATTTGCTCAGTTTGTTTTTTGTAATCTTTATAACATATATTTACCATCTCAAAAGTGCTTACTCCTCTCTGTACTCTTCTTTTCTAGACCTAACACCACTCTTAAGTATTCAACTGCGTTACCACCTTTATCATTTTTATAAGAAAAGCGCAGTCCGGGTCTAAACTGTATGCAAACAGCTAAAGTTAACTTTGAGCATGTGTCTACCTGTTTGATCCAATATTCATTTTCCTCTGGAGAGCACTCTGCTTTGGCTTGTAAACAGCCCCCCACCCCACCCCGCACACACGCACACACACACACACACACACACACACACACACACACACACACACACACACACACACACTCATCTTCCACTTTCTCTCTTATTCCCTTCTGTTAGCAAATAGTATCCATAACTGATCAATACTGTGTGTTTGTTAATTTAAACTGAGACCACAGTAGCCTACTGATACAAGATTATCCTGTTTTTCCACCTGAGAAATGGTTATGAAATGACTTACAGTTTCAGAGCAGTCCTTGGTCAATTGTGATTGTTTCTTAAACACAAACTTGTCTTTGCTTTGGCTCATTAGCAGCAGTGCAAAGAACTGCCTGCGCACACCCTTGTTCTCCCCTCCCCCTTCCCTGTTTATTACCTTAAGACAATCCCAAAGTTAATAAATATTACCTGTGGCAGGCACCATTTTTAAAACTACAACCACCCTTGTCACTATCATTTGTTCATTTATCAGTTAACTCTGTTAACTGATTGTTTCCAGCCCCTAATAAGAGCAACTAACAGGGTCTCTATCCGCTTCGCTCCACACCCTGCCCCCTATTCCCTCCCGCCCCCCCCAGTGGTCCCACCTTTATTACACTCACAAACCCCTCCCATCTTTCCAACAGCCAACGACAGCGCTAACCCAACACTACCTCCTCCATCTTCCTACTACTATCACACCTCCTTAACTAACATGTACAAGCATACCTTACCTATACTCACTGCATGAACTCTCCTTGCATATCTTACATCCTACCAAAGCTCTATCATTCCCACACTCAACCACTACCACTGTACTACTACTCACACCACCACTCATGTCTCACCCTCACTCAGCTCCCCTCCCACCAACTCAAAAAACATCCCTATGCACCCCCCACATATTCTACTAACTATATTACTCAAACATAAAGCATCCTTACAACTTAACATAGTAACCCTCCCACCATACCTATTACCCACAGAGCACAATCATACATTTTCCCTTATAAACAAACACATTCAAAAACTGAGAAAACTAATAACCTCATGCATATCAAAACTAGCCCTAAGTGGAGACATCCACCCCAACCCTGGCCCTACCATCTCCAACCCCAATCCTCATAATCAGACTAGAAACCACATCTTCTCCCATATTACAGCCAATAGAAAGCCAAGTGACTTCCTTCTACTAAGCCTAAATATTAGAAGTATATCCAACAAAGTCCATGAACTCCATGTGACCATAGACTTGTACTCCCCAGATATAGTCATCCTGACAGAAACCTGGCTAAAACCTCATGTTACCAGTGAGCAAATACTCCCTACAGGTTACTGCATACTAAGAGTAGACCGGCTAAACAAGAAAGGAGGTGGTGTAGCTATAATATTTAAACAGCATCTAAACATCCAGATCTTAAAATCATCAGCTCCACAAATAGGCAATGAAGAAATAATATATACCAACCTCAAAATAAACCAAAACAAAACCATCAACATAATTGGATGCTACTTCCCACCTGGCCAAAACATCCCTCCACTAGAAAATATCCTCAGCTGGTCTACCCACCATCTCCCACAAGAAACTATCATTTTAGGTGATTTCAATATTGACTGGCAATCCTGTTCTGGCAACCATCCAATCCATCATGTAAACCTTCATGGCTTCACCCAACTAGTCCAGTCACCAACCAGGATAAATTAAAACTCCAGCAAGCACACTACCTTGGACTGGATACTAGTCAGTAAGAGCCCCCAGTCATATATAACAGGCTGCTTATCAGATAGCCTCAGTGATCACTCCCCAACATTCCTACTCAAAAAATACCTATACCAAGCTAAACCTGTCATCTACCATCAAATACGTAAACAACTAAACTTTAACCCAATCACATTCATCTCATCCCTCAAAGAATGTAACTGGTATCCTCTAAAGTACTCATTTTTCATGATGCAATTGAATTTTTTAATACTACCTTCCTGAGCATCCTTAATTACCATGCCCCCATAAGACTTTCCAGAACCAAAGCACAACCCTCCCCATGGCTACAGAAAGCCACTAAGTCAGAAATGAAAAACAGGGATAAAGCCTGGGAGCACTGGCGCAAAACCAAAAACCCCTCAACTAGACAGAAATTCCTAGAACTACGCAATAGAGTCAAAAAACTAATAAAAGAGGACAAATTCCAATACTACCAGTCTGCCTTAGACTCCTCACAACACAGCCCCAGACAGTTCTGGTCCTCCATAAACTCCATCCTCCACCCAGGTAAAGTCAGTACCCCTCCCGTTAACATCTCTCACTCCTCAGAAAATATTGCTACCTCATTCAACACACACTTCACACAAACCATACTATCACTAGCTAAACAACACAACTCCCCCCCCTCCAACCCACACCTTCAACCAGTATCTCCCCACTGCCTTCGCTTTTTCTCCTGTACCTACCTCCAACATAAAAAAATGTAACTAAACTTAAACCCACCAAATTAGCAGCAGACAACCTCCCAAGTGAATACCTACAAATCACAGCTGATGCTCTGGCCTACCCAGTATCCATCTTGATTAACCAATCTCTGTGAGAAAGTTACGTTCCCACACTGTGAAAGTATCACATATAATTCCCCTCCATAAAGGTGGACTCTCCACAGAACTAACTAATTACCACCCCATAGCTATTCTCTCTCCACTCTCCAAAATACTAGAGAGATGCATACACTCTCAGGTCTCAGACTACCTCCTTACTAACAACCTCCTTTCCAATACTCAGCATGGTTTCCGACCAAACCATAGCACCACCACTGCCTTACTCTCCTTTACTAACACTATCCTTCAGCATAAAAACAATGGCTCTCTCTCCTCTGCTACTTTCCTAGACCTATCTAAAGCATTTGACATGGTCCCACACAAACAACTTATCTCTGTCCTCAATAACCTATCCTTCTCTCAATCAGTCACCAACTGGTTTCAAAGTTACCTGTCTGACCACCAACAATCTGTTGTATGGCATAATGACATATCTCCCCAACTACCTGTCTCCATAGGGGTTCCCCAAGGATCCATCCTTGGACTCCTACTCATCTCTGTTTACACCAATAATCTAGCCTCTGCCATCAAACATGCCTTACTCATACAATACGCATGACTCAACCATCATCTGCTCAGCCCAGTCCCTACCCAAACTGCAAAAAGTTACACAGGAAGCCTTTTCCTCTGTTGAAACATGGTTATCCGATGCCCAATTAATACTCAACGCAAACAAAACTAAACTATCCATCTTCCAACCCACCAAACATACTCAAAACAACTCTCACTTTAACATCACAGCAAAAGACAACACCACTATATACCCAACTGAACACACCAAATTGCTAGGAGTGGAAATAGACAATAAACTAAAATTTGACATTCGCATATCCATGACCATAAAAAAAGTCCACAAAAAACTAGGAGCGTTATACAGAAATAAGCAACTTCTCACCAAAGCAGCAAAGATTTCAATAGCAAATTCCCACCTTATCTCCACCCTACTTTATGCCTCTCCAATATATACCGACCTAAGGCAATGTGATCTAAACAAGCTAGAGACCTGCTACAACAAAATCACCAAATTCGCCACAGGGGCATCCTACCATAGTCACCACTGTCTCTCACTTGCTGAACTGGGCTGGCTTTAACTCCCTCATCTCCTTCAGTGGTATCAACTCTCACTCTCCCACAAATTAGTAAACCATCCACTAAATGTCCCATCCCTCCAGAATCTACTCCAACCCTATCGCACCACCAGACCACTAAGATCCAGCAACAAAAATCACTTGCAGATCACTAAAGCCAATAACTCTGCTGGTGAAGCACTAATCTCTTTACTAACACTATCCTTCAGCATAAAAACAATGGCTCTCTCTCCTCTGCTACTTTCCTAGCCAAAGTATGGAACTCCCTCCCTCCCACAATTACCTCCATAACATCATGCACCCACTTCAAAACTTTACTAAAAGCACACCTAAAAACATGCTGGCTATGCCCTTGCAACTCCTACTCTAATATCACCCACCCCATCCACCCACTACCTTTCTTCCTCTACCTTGATTATAGCAAGCTCAGATGCTCATAAGCCTAGTACTTATTATACAGCAGGAACTTCTTATTGTAATATTTGTTAATGTCTGTTATGTACTTCACAGATAAAGATTCTAGTTGTTTACTGATGTACTATGCTCTTCATCTGTAAATATGTTGTACGTAATCGCTATGTTAAATTGTTAATCGCTATGT
This sequence comes from Protopterus annectens, assembly GCF_019279795.1. NCBI lineage: Eukaryota > Metazoa > Chordata > Ceratodontiformes > Protopteridae > Protopterus > Protopterus annectens. The sequence continues at coordinate 978,014,844 of NC_056726.1, read as the reverse complement.
AATCCAATGTAACTACTGTCTATTTTAACTGTGGAGCTTTTCTCCCCGGGCCTCTGCTGAAAATGGACCTACGTCCAGTCAGACACTCCCGGTCAACAAATGTAAATAAATAAATAAATTTGGTCTGGTTGGAGATTGTATTAGTTGGGAGAAGTTGTACAGGTTGATTGTGTTGGGCGGGGCTTCAGAGGTAATAGTATTCAAGTTGATGTTGGTGTCACCGAGTATATCTGTTTCATTTTTTTATATTGGAGGAGAACCAGGACAGGATGTTTTCAAGAGTTTTGATATTATCACCAGGGGGAGTGTAGAGGGCAGTGATACATATGGACTTGTGGTTGTTTATTTTTAGTAAACCTGTTATAATTTTAGCATTGGCAAAGATTGGTATTTTATTGGAGTAGGGAGTTATGGTATGGGAGGTGGGGTAGATTATTGCTGCTCCACCTCCTTTTTTGTGGGCTCTGTCATTGCGAATGATTTGGAAACCTGGTGGGAGGATTTCACTATCTTTTATATAGGTTTTCAGCCAGGTTTCAGAAACATCGGTAATGTTGGGGTAGTTATGGGAGAGCCAGGCATGGAAGTTAGGGATTTTGTTTTTTAGGCTTTGTGCATTAAGTGTTGTAAGGCAAATGGACTTTGAGTTTGTGGGTTGAGTGGAGGGTTTGGTGAGATTGATGTTACAGATGGGTCCGGGGTTGGGGTGGGTGTCGCCGGCTAGTGCGAGAGAGAGGTGGTGGAGTAGGAGTGAGGCAGTGTGTTGAGCAAGGCTAGCTTGGGTTGTGTGAGAGTAGTGATTTTCTGGTACCACATTTAAGAGGGGAGTACAGGGGGGTTGGGTTGGGAGCAGTTTTGGTTTGAAGAAATAGATTAGGTTAGAGGTGAAGAGTTCATGTGAGATGGATGAGTAGGATGGGAAGTGAGGTTGATGGTAAGATGTAGTGGAGTGTGTGTGAGAGTTATGACAATGGTTGGGGAAAAGTATGAGATAGGTAAGAGAAGAGAGAGAGATTAGTAGGGCAAATGAGGTTATAGGGAGAGATGTAATATAGAGCATTGTAGGAGAGGTGGATGTTTGGGGTGATGCAGATCTACAGGTGGGTGGGGTTTGGCTTAGATGTGTTGTGATTGGAGAGGTGTTGGGTGGGGAGGGGTCAGGGGATGTATAAAAGTACAGGTAGTGGAGGCGGGTGGGATTTTGGGGGCTTGGTAGGAGAGCGGAGTGAGTCCAAAGGGCGAACAGAGCGGGTTACACCTTCCGGGAGGAGCAGCAGTCTCCAAACAGAAAATAATTAGTGAGAAGGTTAGCAACTACAGAAAAAGGGCAGCCTATTGTTTTGGTTTGAATGTTACCTTTTTGTTTGTTTTTATTATTTATGCACCAATGGGGAGCTGCAGTTCACTGAGAAGTAAGAAAACAATGTAGTTATGCCAGGGGTTTTAGAAAGGGACATGCTGTAAGTGAGCACTACTGAGGGATGCCCGTGGGACAGACAGAAATAGAGTGTAGTCAGGCAGAGTTTTTTAGAATTTAAAGATAGTGCCACAGCTCAGGGGAGGAATAAGTAAACTCTCAAGACAAAAAGGGAGGGAATAGACAGGACTGACAGGGCTGGGAAACTTACAGTTACAGTAAAATTATGTTAGGAGACCGGGAGAAGTGGGGGGCTAAGAGCCAGGCCTTGGAGAAAGCTGTGAGAAAGCAGGTTTGACAGGGCTAGGAAACTTACACTAGAATTATGTTAGGAGAACAAGAAAAGGGGGGGGGGGACTATGGACCAGGGTTTGGAGAAAGCTGTGAGAAGAGAAAAACAATCAACCAGCTAGCCCAGGTCAGTACCTAAAGGTGTCTGTTTATCTGTGTGAATTCAAAAGCAGATTTAGTAGAGCATCAGGGAATTAGAATATAAAATAACTCACTTAAAAGTTAATAGAGTAACAGATCTAGCATCATGATGCACTTTACAAAAAAATAAGAACAATGAAACTCGAATGTCTGGCATTAATGACTGACTGTGAAGATCCATGATTTATGGGGCCAGGGACAAAAAATAAGAAAATACATTGGGGGACATTCTCTCAACTTTACCGAATTGCTGCTTTATACTGTTTTTTTTTTTTTTTTAACTGTCGTGACTGTGATTTTAAGCACTTTAAATTTCAAATACCTCTGCACTTTTTAGCATAAGCTAGATTCAGTCTTACGGAATCCAGACTGCCTTGTATCACTTGAGCACTAAAACCAGCTCTTCACTGAGATACTGAAATATCTGAAGCATCCATTGCTTCCAACTAACTATAAGTGCCTGTTTCTGCTCTTATATTGCACTCTTAATTTGTATTTGCATTCTACTGTCTGTTTGAATTGTCAGAGCTGTTTTCGGCCACATTTTACTACATACTATACTAGTTCGGCTGTAGCATATCCCATTTCCAGGCTTGCTGTTTCTGGGTCTGTTTTGTAACATCTGAGCATCAAATTCAAGCCACTTTTGTTGAAGAAGGCCTTTCTGCACCCTTCTGGGAGGCAAGTGCTTTCTGGGTCCCATCTAAACGAGGGTGACTGGACTAGAGGTCAGAGAGTGAATCCTTATTTGCTAGTTTGAGGTAAAAGAGTTATTTCTTGTTTTATGTAAGCCCGTGTCTGCTCCGTCTTGTGTGTAGTGCACCATCATGCACTGACACATAGCAGTAGTTACCATTGGTGGTTATAGTAGCAAACATTTTGCTTGTTACATTTTCCTTTAGCATTTTTCTTGTGGTCCTCCAGAGATTTTTCACACCTCAGCTCTACTGTCAGGTAGAACACTAAGCCTAACCTCAGAGGTACCAGCACACCTCTCACCCACTAACCATTCCTAAGTGCGACCTCTCTTCCTGGCCATATAAATTTACCTAACACTGTGGACGTACAATTTCTCACAGTTTCTCCAGCCAGCTTGGTCGACATAGGCATCCGGAGACAGTGTAGTAACTGCCTTCTGTTCACTGACAACCCTCTGCTCCTAGACCACACAAACTCAATATGTGAGTGATGCAACTATATCAAGAATCTTCAATCCTTGCTCTCTCACATGTCAGTCGGTGCATATGACAACGAGCGAGTCGTCAGCATGCACACCTCACCTCCTACTCCACCCAAACCCACATTATACATACCTACATATGCAAAGGTCCTCACCAGAAACATGCCTAAACACAAGAGATCCCAACCACAAACACAAACAACTTCCTCTGCAGAATGCAATACGCATAATACCTCACATAACCAGTGCCTCACCTGTCAAGCCCTTAAGGCAAAACACAAAACCAAATACATTAGTCATAGGTGATTTCATCGTGAGGCACACAGATGTCCCTCTCACCAGGCTGTATAAGGCGAAGGTCACGGTTAGCTATCAGGTGCCAGGGTCTACCATATCACATATGCACTCAAGTGTCTCAACAACAGGTACTGTTATGACTCTGTTATAGTTCATGTTGGTGTGAATGACTTGAGACGTACCTTTCTGGACTATATGAAGAGAGACATGATAGAGCTCTTGGACTACGTGTCTCAGGCTGTTATGTCCCTAGCCTTAAGGAGCATTTTACCTTCACTTAGGATGATGCCTCAATATAAACTGAAAGTGATTGACTTCAGTAATTGTCTTAGTTTCTGGTGTCATTCCAAGGGGTACAGTATCTGTCAGCCTAGGATGACATGATCAACAGACCTCGATGCTTTGCCAGAGATGGGCTTCATCTGACACCCCTGAGATTGTGGCTACTGGCAAAGGCTCTTGCCACCCCCATAATGCCTTTTTTAGGCAGTATCTCAAGGCCAAAATTCCTGAAGTAAGAACTCCATCTAAGAACAACCTGAACGTTTTGCTGCTAAATGCTAGGAGTCTTAACATGAAACTGCATTCACTGGAAGCAGTCCTCACCTTGGAAAAAATAGACATTTGTGCAGTCACGGTGAACTGGTTCAAGGCTGTGGAGAGCTCCCCAGCCATATTGGGCTACTACTCCTTCCACACGTTCAGACCACAAACTGATGGCATGAAAACTAAAGGAGGTGGTGTACCCATATTCATTAATGATAAATACACCTGCAGATTGGTTAGACAGCACGATTCCTGGGAGATACTTCAGGTGCAGTTAACTGTTAGTAAGGCACCTATTCAAGTTACTGCCAGCTACAGGACCCCCTCCATGAAACAGGACACCCACTCTGCCTATTTGGATCTACTTGAGTCTATCAAGATACATGCGAACACCATGGTTTTGGGCAACTTTAACTACCCATCCATTGACTGGGAAAATTATCCATGTGCAAACTCACTTGCTCAAAGTTTCCTTGACATCATTAACTCCATTTCCCTGGACCAGCTAGTTGACAGCCAGCATCCTGGATCTGGTGATTACCAGTATGGGGGACTACTGTAGCACCCACAATGTCAGGTCTTCTCTGGTGAGATCTGACCATAAATCAGTCTCATTCGAAGTTACTATCACACTTGAACCCCCAAGCACCAACTAAGCTAAATAGCTTCACTGCACCTCCCCCCTCAGATGGAACTGGCAACTATACAGAGTTCTTCACAAATGCTTTATACAAACACCTGAACAATTGCATTGACTCGGCTGTACCTGATAGGACCAAAACAAGCTTCTCAAGGAAGAGCAAACCTGTCTGGTGGACAACAGCCATTAACAGGCTTTATGATAAGAAAAAGAAATTGCTGTCTATGAGTAAGAGGGAGTGATCCCTAAACTGGAAACACTCCCTCCTCAGCTTAAACAAGCAAATAAGACTTCTTGTGAAGTCCTCCAAAGCAAACTATGAATCCAGATGAGCTTCCTCAACTAAGGACAACCATAAGGCATTCTTTAGTTACATCTGTAACCTAAAAGGAAAGCCCTAGATTTGTGCCAAACTGGTAGTTAATGATACCACATTTATGGAGCCTGTGGACATTGCTAACGTGTTAGCTGACAGGTTCTGTGAAAACGTCACACCCCTGTCCCTACCACACTTACCCCAAGACATCCCTACCATCTGTCCTCTATCTTGTATATCTAAAGAGCAGGTCATGAACGCCCTCTCTAAGGTCAAAAACACAGCATCCATGGGACCTGATAACATCCTAGACTGCATCCTACATGGGCTCAGACAAGAATTATCAATGCCATTGAGTACTCTTTCCAATCGTAGTCTAAGCACTGCCTTCATCTCAGCTGAATGGAAAAAGGCCACAGTTGTCCCCTTGCCAAAGGTGGTGCTTCCACTGACCCCAGGAACTATAGACCTATTAGCCTGACTAGTCTTATCTGCAAGGCCATGGGGAGAATCATTTTGGACCTTACCAGTGAAGATATTGGTAACCTCCAAACACTTGATCCTACTCAGTATGGATTTGTTAAAAGGAGATGCCTGTTGAAATCAAACAAAGACAGCAGATCAGGGCAAACTGTGTAATTTTATAAGCTAATGTCTTAAAGCATGATAAACAGACTGGTTTCAGCTCAATAAATTCTCAGCCTTCTTCAGTGTTTAAACACTTGCCGTGATCTGCTGGCTTTGTTTGATTTTTGCATTTTGTTTTTTTGAGCCGTGCAGTTGCTGTACAGGCAGGACATCTCCACAGACGCCTGATAAACCTGGTGGACTTCTTTGAGACAGTCCCCAAGGCCCTTGATGAGGGGAAATCTGTACATACAGCCTACCTAGACTTAGCCAAGGCTTTTGACACCATCCCCCACTCAGCGTTAATTGACAAACTCACCCAGCTTGGTATTGTTAAAGTCATAAATAAATAATAACATTAAGAATTTACCTTATATGCCTTTAGTCAGGAACAACACTTCTGGATGTGCAAACAGAAATGTTATTCTTACAGCGCTGGGAGTTGGTCTTCATAATTCTTGATGAAGCATTCTCACTTTACATACAAAAACTGTAATTTTATACATTTTCTTATCAAACTGCTCAATGAATTTCATGACGTTATAATGACTGTGTCCTATAGAAAACTTTGCAAATATTCTCATCCCTTGTGATTTTTGCTTTGGACTTCACGTGAACACCTTCCTGTACATGATTCACCTGCTTCCAAAGGGTCTTGTTTCTGACCTTGGATGTTTCAAACCTGCTCTAGCAGCAACACACTCTTAGCCTGGAGGAGTCAGGCTAACAAATTCCTTTTTGTATAGCTACATGATTCACTTCATGCAACATGTACTATTCTCTCTTATTACATACTAAAAGAATGCAGTAAAAAAAACAGCAGTACTGTGAGCTTAAGAAGCTGTATTTTTCCCAGCCCTGCATACAAATTATATTTGCTTTTTAACAATCATATTATAGCATCATTAATAAACTGAAATTAATATACATTTTAATAAGCTGGTCTTGTCCCATAACAGTTTTCTCCCTCTGACACTATCAGTGTCATACCATATAATTATATTTTTCTTTTTCTTAACTTGATAAAATATGCCTCAGCGCCATAGTAGTCGTTATCATTTTTGTCAAAATAGAACTGTCATTGATTTGTGCATGCAGTGGCATTTTATGTGCAGGTGAGGTTAAACATCTTGTAATCACAGCCTTTAGAATAAAAAATGCTAAAATGATTACAAATATAATAACAAGTGCAATGACAATACCCTGGATTGTGCTAGTTTCCAGATTACCAAAAGCACTGCCCAGCCATCCAAAAAGTGTCCATCTTTTGGGTGTGCTGTCCAACCCTTTGGCCCTTTGTTCCATGAAGTTTGCCAGTTTTTTCTGTCCATCATGATAGTCACTAAGATATGAACAGCAATGGCTCCCTATGAGGGCACATGACCCCCCTTTTGCAGCAAGCATTATATCAAGTGTCATTTGATTCTGTAACACCACAGTTCACATTTCAGTAATTTCTCGATTTGCCATCCTGATGTGATGTGAAGTTTTGTTGGCCACCTGCTGTAGAATTTGGGCAAGTATGGTGATTTTAAGCATTGTCTTTTGCACTCCATACCCAGGATTAAAAATTGAAAATACTTGCTTAGTCCAGTGGATCGCTCGCTTATTTCTCAGTCTACCTGCTGGTGGGAGTTCGAAATGTTGAATCTTCTTCTTCCGGCTTTTTCCCAGTTAGGGGTCGCCACAGCAGAACACCTGTCCCCTCATGATTGGCAGTGGAGTTTTACAGTGTCAAGTTGCCAGCCTGGCACCCAACCTTCTACAGAAGGCACACAGTCACACCTAGGGCCAATTTTGAGTGTCCAAATCCACCTACAGCATGTCTTTGGGATGTGGGAGGAAACTGGAGCACCCAGAGGAAACACACATGACCACAGGGAGGACATGCAGACTCCACACAGAAGGCACCCCTGCCAAGGATCGAACTGGAGAACCTCTTGCTGTAAGGCGGCAACGCTAACCACTGCACCACCGTGGCTGCCCTGTTCAAAATGTTGAATAGCAGGAGTAATATAGCCTACAAAGCAACATCCAGACCAGTCTGTAGGCAACCAGGGGTAGGCACGATTACCACAGATGTAGTAACGGTCACTTATCATGCCCATGCCACACCCCCAGTCATAGCTTTTTAAGTGCAAAGAGTCTAACAAGCTTTTATGCCTGGTGTCATCACATTTGCTTTTTCCTACTGGTACAGTCCCATTTCTGGCATAACATGTGTCTCTATGCTGTGTGGTTGCAAGTTGAAGACACACAACCTTTGAAAAATCAGTTACATTACATCAGGTTAAGCTGATGTCATTAAGATCCTTTTCAAATGACACCTGTGATGCAGGGATGGGAATCATGGGAATCCCTGCCTTGGAATGATGAGGTATATGCGAACATATCCAACAGTTTGTTTTGTTTAGATTTTTGGCATATTGCCGAAGGACCAGCAAGAAACTGTTTTCTCTCAACCAGTTTATAGAAGGGAACAGCAGCAGAAACAAAGCAAAAGTATCTGCTGCCACTGGATTCATCTGTTACTGAAGTTGACCTTCTCAGTGGCAGATGATTTATTTGTCACACCTCGATCTCCCTCTGTTGGCTGCGATGATTCGACTGGGGTACCTACATGACAGGTCTTCTTGCAATGAGATGAATGGATCCATGTTGGTAGTCCTGCACAGTGAACTGCAGTTACAGTGGTGAGTAGGACCTGGAAAGGCCCCTTCCACCTCGGGCTCAGGCAGTTTTTCCTCTGAAAAGTTTTAACATAAACCCAATCACCTGGTTGTAGTTGGTGACAGGGTTGGTCAGGAGGCTTTGGTAACGCTGCTCTTACTGTTTGATGATATTGCTGCAAAATTTTGAGGAGTCTCCTACAATAAGAAATCATAGCATCATCTGACAAAGTTAAATCGGCATTTCCCACTGGAGGGGTAGCTGGAAGGTCATGGGTCTCCCCATTAATATCTCATATGGACTCAATTTCCTGGTGGCATTCAGTGAGGCCCTCATACTCATCAATGCTAAGGGAAGGGCTTCAGGCCACTTTAAGTGGATTTCAGCACAAATCTTCGAAATTTTATTTTTAAGGGTCCTGTTTACCCTTTTTACTAATCCAGATGACTGGGGATGGTTGGGACAGTGAAGGCTCAACTTAGTGTTAAAAGCTTTACATAACTCAAACAGTTCCCTGGTCACTGTTAATGCTGGGTATACTGAATCTCGGTATATAATCAGATAACATTTTTTTAATAACTGTGACTGCATCAGCTTTGTGACATGGGTAAGCTTCCACCCATGCTGAGAACATACACACTACCACCAAAATAAATTATAAATTATTAGTCTTAGGCATCTGGATGAAATCCAGCTGTATGTTAACAATAGGTCCCCAGGGTGGAGGTAAACATGCAAATTTGTTGTTGGCATGTTTGCTTATGTTATATTCCAAACAAATATTACAATTTTGTACATACTGAAGTATCAAAGAGGAGACATGAGGGGCATACCAGCTTTGGGTAAATTGATTAAATAAAGCTGTCTTAACTTTATGGGCTGGTAGATGATATGCCCTTACTAGGTAAGGTAGCAAAGAGGCAAGCGCCACCAGTCGGCTGTCCAGATGTCGCCATATGCCATCAGAGGATTTTCTACATCCATCCTTGAGCCACCTCAAAACTTCTCCCTGTAATGCTTCAGCTTGAAAGGCTGACAATTTTGCAAAATCAAACACATCATTACTGTTGTAATTTGTTGCTGTCAACATACAAAGATGTTTACAATTTACTACTGCGTGTTTAGCAGCTTGTTCTGCTAAGTTGTTACCTTTTGTAACAACCTTTTAATGTGCACAACATTTGATTACAAACAGCATTTTAGGTAACAAAAGTGGATCTAACAATGATTTTATGTACCCTGAATTTTTAATTTGATTTCCTGAAGAGGTTAAAAACCCTCTCTCTCTCCAAAGTTGCCCAAAGTCATGTACTACCCTAAAAGCATAACAGCTGCCTGTAAAAATACTGGCCACCTTGTCTTTGGCTAACTCACAGACTTTTTGCAAAGCCACTAGCTCATCTCTTTGAGCAGAGTGAACACCCTCTAATCTTTGTTGCAACAATATTGTTTTCCTCGGTGCAGACTGCTATTCCTGAGATCAAATTTCCTGTTTGATCTCTTCCACAGGAACCATCCACAAACAGATGCATGTCAGCATTGGGTATAGGAGTGTCCTTTAAGTCCTCCCTAGGAAGTTAAGTCCTCCCTAGGAGAAAGCAAATAGTTAGTTACACACACACAGTCATGCTCTTCACCATCCTCAGCAGTAGGCAACAGAGATGCAGGATTTAGAACAGGACAGTGGATCAGAGAAATAGATGGATCAGAAAGAAGTGAAAGTTCATATCTAGTTAGACGTGCAGTTGAGAGTGGTTGAGTTTTCATTTTAAGCAAAAGAGATAATATAGAATGAGGGACAACTACTGTGAGATAATTTCCAAGCGCCAATGATTGTGCCAGATTAACTAGAATGGCAGTAGCGGCAACTGCCCTTAAACAAGGTGGAAAACCTTTTGCAGCAGAATCAAGTGCTGTGCTGTAATAAGCCAATGGATGATAGATGTCCCCGTGTTTTTGGGCAAATACTCCTTGTGCGAATCCATTTCTTTCATGACAAAATAAAATAAAAGTCTTATCGTAGTCTGGTAACCCTAAAGCTGGAGCAATAGCTAAAGCTTGCTTCAAGTTCTGAAATGAGATTTCCTCTTCACTATTCCAAAGGAGAGGCTGCAGTGTATCCTGCTTTAAAAGATTTGTCAAAGGTTTGGCAATATGTTCATAATGTTTCACTTTTGCAGTCCTAACTAATGGGTTATCTGGCTCCCGGTAGCCCTCGATCAGCCAGAATACCAAAGGTAAGTAAATATGGCATTGGCTGTCGTCAGTTGTAAAGGACGTCAGGATGTCTGATACAAAAGGAGGCAGCCAACATCACTTCCTCAGTCTTCCTTACCACGAGCCCAAAGCAGAAGCTTTTTTGCACGAGGGCCGGTCGGCAGTTTACCTTTTTGGTTTCCGACTACAAAGTTGAAGTCAACTACAGCTAAGTACCCAGTTGGGGATCCTCTTTTCTTGCATTAACAAATGTCAGAAAAAGTCAATAATTGTCTTACCTGTGGAAAGCAGATTCCCCATAGAGATTTTATTCCTATTGCATTATTTGTTTAGGCCTTGACCACAACATTCCTAATTGTGACCTCTGTGCTTCCTTTAATCCGCGTACTATTCTTCATCAGGCTAAGCTTCTAGCTAAGCATTTTGGAGTGTGGCCTAAGTTTCTCGATATGGCGTCTGCTGGTCTTCAGGCTTCAGATATCCCTAAGAAGCGTAAGGACAAGGACCGTGACAGGCTTCAGAAGGTCAAGTCTTCAGATGATGATAAGTTGTTCATCAGTCCTTCTGTAGCCAGTGAGGCTCCTTTGCAGTCCATGGATTTTCAACCACAGGCCTCGGTTGAGACCATTTCAGAGTCCCTCAGGCCTACGGCTTCCATTTTGTCTTCTGACCTTCTGCCTGCTGCCTCTTCAGCTGGATCTGGAGCCACTAAGCTGGCTCCAGTGTCTGAGACCTCTGTTCTTCATTTGGACAGCAAGCTCATACGGACAACCTCTGCCACTACTTCAGTGGTTGCCAAGCCTCCCGAGTCCTTCAGACTTGCAGGTAGATCTTCCAGTAGTAAACCTGTGAAGAAACAGGCTCTAGTTTCCTCTCGTTCCCCTCATTCTCAAATGGTTGATGACCTTTTGACTCTTATTAGGGGTTCACAGCCTCCTCCTTCAAAAAGGGATAGGGATGTCTCTACTGAGGCTTTGTCTTATTCATGTTCTGATACTTCTAGCATTTCTGCTGATGAAGAGGAAGTTTCACAGTTTTTTTTTTCTCCTTTTGAGGATTCAGATGCAGAGAATTCCATTCCTTCTGCTTCTCCTCCAGAGGATTTCTCTTTTGGTGATACTTTGAATAATCTCAGGGAGCATTTTAAATGGGAAAGTCAGGATTATCCCCAGTCTAAGAAAAGGATCAGTGAGTTTTTGGATTTGCCTGAGCATAAGCCTCTGGCTATTCCTCCAGTGTTGGAAGTGGTTGATGATGTTTTTCTGGAAAATTCCTTGACTCCAAATTCAGTTCCTCCTGCTCCCAGGAAACCTGACAGGTACTATAGAGTCCCTGATTCTCATTTGTTTCTTTATAGGAATCCGCTAGCTGACCTAGAGGTTATTTCTCAAGGACCTAAAGGAGTTAAGGCCACTGTTACCAAGAATCCTGTTCCTTCTTACAGGGAATCTAGGAACCTAGATAGGTGGGGTAAAAAAGTTTATACCTCTGCCACTCTTGCTATTAGGTCTACTAATTGCCTTTTTCATATGCTTAAGTATCAGCAGCACACCTTGGAGGATATTAAGTCAAAGATTGCAAGTGTCCCTCTTTTGGCAGAGAGTTAAGGATATGCAGAATTTGCTGAATTCTGCCAGTCTTGTCAATAAGCATTCTTTACATCGTGGCTTTGACATTCTAGAAGCCTCCTGCAGGGCTACAGCTACTGGACCTGTTCTCAGAAGGCATGCTTGGCTCAGGGAGCAACCCCTACCAGAGCCTGTCAAGTCTAAGCTTTTAGATGTACCTTTATATAAGGACAGTCTTTTTGGCAGCAAAACAGAGGAAGTGCTCAAAAAGATGGAGGATAAGGCCAAGTCTATGCAAACAGTTAGACTTTCTGCAAGTTCAACCTCCTCGTTTCAGCAGGAATTACCCTTCTAAGAGTTGGATGTTTCCAGATACCAGCAGACAGAACCACTCTAGGACTAGAGATTACAAATCTTCTAGGGGGTAGGTGGCTACCCCTCAAAGGTCTAAGCATTGGCATGCTTCCACTTCCAAGGTGGGCAGTTCTAAGCCTACATCTCAATCCAAACATTCTCAATGACTGTCCAACTTCTGCCTGTTCCTGCTTGCCCGGAGAATCCTTTAGGAGGAAGGTTGGCCTGTTTTGCAAATGTCTGGGCCACCAACACTGATGACAAATGGGTACTCAGAACTGTATCCCTAGGTCACAGGTTTTCTTTCCACACCTTTCCAGTACCCACAGGATTCCCGGACACTCTTCCAAACCAAAGGGCAGAAGTAGAAAAGCAAATTTCGTCTCTGTTACAACTGGGGGCAATAGAATTGGTTCCTGCTCAGCAGGTAGGCCAGGGCTTCTATTCCAGATTTTTCATAGTTCCAAAAAAAGAAGGCACTTTGCATCCTATCCTAGATCTATCCATTCTGAACTATTTCTTGGTAATGCCAAAGTTCAAAATGCTCACTCTGCATCAGTTGCAACCAATGTTAGACAAGGACTCCAGGCTAGTAACTTTGGATCTCAAAGAAGCTTATCTGCACATCCCTATCAGGGAAAGTTGCAGGCAATACCTTTGTTTCAGAGTGGGCAAGCAACATTATCAATTCTCTGTGCTGTCCTTTGGCTTATCTACTGCTCCCAGAGTTTTCGCGGAGTGCCTAGCTTTTTGCAGGCAGAAGAAAATTCAGATTTTTCCATACTTGGACGACTGTCTAATTCAAGCAAATTCTCAAGAACAGCTGTTAAAGGATCTGGATTTTGTAAAGACTCTTCTCTCTTCTCTGGGTTACACTCTCAATGTGGAAAAATCAAAAATGGTACCATCCAAGGAGATAACATTCCTGTGAGCAAGTCTGAACACAGCCGCCCAGATGATATATCTCACCCAGGAGAAGCAGGCAACTCTTTCAATTTACTTCAAGGATTTGGCAAACCTGTCCCAGCTCTCTGCAAGGAAATACCTGCAAGCTCTGGGATACATGGCCTCTTGCATTCCCGTGATTCCATATGCAAGTCTGCATATGAGAAAATTGCAATGGTACCTCAAGAACCTTTGGTATCAGCACACACAGGATCTGGATATGATAATTCCTCTCCTTCCATGTCTGCAGACAGAGTTTCGATGGTGGGCGACAGCCTGTCTACAAAACAGGTGCATGCCTTTTTGCCCACATCCTGCCATTCAAGTTCTTCCCATGGACGCATCGGACTACACCTGAGGAGCTCACCTGGATGGCAGATGCATACAGGGACGTTGGAACGCCCAGCAGATGCACCTGCACATAAACCTAAGGGAGTTGATGGCAGTTCAGCAGGCCTTACTAGCTTTCAAGCATCTTCTTTCTCCAGGAACTCTGCTTGTCAGGACAGACAACACCACTGTCATGTGGTACACCAAACAAACAGGGTGGGACTCATTCTTACCCCTTGTGCAGACAAAGAATGATTCTCTGGTCCATAGCAGCATTTTTGGGTCTGCATCTACTAGCTCAGTTTCTTCCAGGGAGACTCAATGTTTTGGCAGACCAGTTGAGCAGACAGACCCTGGATCCTCACGAGTGGCAGCTGAAAAGAGCAATCTTTTACAGCATCATTCAACATTGGGGGACTCCTCAGGTGGATCTTTTCTCCTCCCCAGACAACCACCTTCTACCACTTTTTTGCACTAGACAGCATCACAGCAAGGCCTGGAGAGTGAATGCTGTGTCCTTCCCTTGGACGTTTCTGTCAGTTTATGCTTCCCTCCTCTTCCTCTTCTTCCCAGAGTATTATTGAAGATAAGGGACAAAAGACCAAGGACTATTTTCATAGCTCCAGACTGGCCCAGACAGCATTGGTATCCACTGCTTTGCAGTCTCTCCCAATTTCCTCCTTGGCGTCTTCCTCTGAAACCAGATCTGTTGGTTCGGGAAGGGGGAAACATTCTACATCCTCATCTTCAGTCTCTCTATTTGGCAGCATGGTTCATTGTATGAATCAATCCATTTCTTCTTCCCTTTCCCAGCAGGTGGTTAATGTACTTCAGGAGGCCTAGCACTAGGAAGTCCTACACTGGCAAATGGGAAAGATTCTCTCATTGGATGCGGTTAGAGGGGAATCATCTTCTCAGCCTACTCTTCCTCTGATCCTGGAATACCTTGCTTCAGGGTGGTCTTTCTTTTTCCTCTATCAAGATCCATGCTTCAGCCATTTCTGCTCATTGTTCTTTTGAGCAACCCATTTTCTGTCATCCCCTGATGAAAATGTTTCTCAGAGGTGCTTGCAACTTAAAACCTCCCAGAAGGGCACCTACTCCAGCCTGGGATCTTAATTTTGTTCTAGAGAAACTCACTCTTCCTCCTTTTGAGCCAGCTGCCACTGCAGATTTAAAGTTTCTCACTTGGAAAACTGACTTCCTTTTGGCTATAACTTCAACAAGGAGGATTTCAGAGCTGCAAGCTTCGATGGCTGTGGAGCTTTTTCTTATTGTCCATGCAGATCGTGTCTCTCTGAGAACCAGTCCCTCCTTTATGCTTAAGGTGGTTTCTAGCCTGACTCTTAATCAGTCCATACACCTTCCTACTTTTTCCTAAACCTTGAGGTAGAGGTGAAAGGATCCTACATTCTTTTGATGTGCATAGACAGCTCAGGTTTTACCTGGACAGGACTTAAGACCTTCGGAAATCACCACAGTTATTGGTCAGCTTTGCAAACCATTTCTAAGTGTATTGCACATTGTATTACTTTCTGTTATTCCTTTCATGGCAAGGTTCCTCCTCAAGGGGTTAGGACCCACTCCACAAGAGCAGCTTCCACTTCTGCAGCCTTTTTAAGGGGTGTCCCTACTAAAAACATTTTAGAGGCTGCCACATGGTCTTCTGTTCACACGTTCACAAAGCATTATAATTTGCCTTTGTTTTCTAGAGCCAGGGCAGGGTTTGCCACTGCTGTTCTGCAGGACATTCTCTCCAATCCTTGATTCTGTTGCTGCTTCCTCCCTTTTCTCTGGGCTTTGGTAATCAACCCATTGGTTAGGACTGCAACAGTGAAACACGATGAACATAGTACAATTGTGTACACTTAACATAAATGTAGATGTTCGAGTGTATTCACTGTTACAGTCCTGGTTTCCCTCCCTCCTTCCACCTTTTTTGGTCCTTTCCTGTTCTCCTTTCCAAAGGTACAGGCTGAATCTGATTTTATTTGCCAAAGTTTCTTTTGGCTTAAGCCTTGTTTTCTGGGGACTCCTGACTGTTATGGCAAGAAAGACTGAGGAAGTGACGTCAGCTGCATCCTTTTGTATCGGACGTCCTGACGTCCTTTACAACCGATGACAGCCGATGTCATATTTACTTACCTTTGGTATTCTGGCCGATCGAGGGCTACCGGGAGCTGGATAAACAATTGGTTAGGACTGCAACAGTGAATACACTCGAACATCTACATTTATGGTGAGTGTACACAACTGTACTTTCTGCATAGTTAGGGATCCCCTGTCTACAGTATCCTGTCATACCTATGAAAGACCTAAGCTGTCTCTGAGTAGTCGGACATGGGGCCTTAGATAATGCATCAATACGAGATGGTAACAGTTGCCTGCTACCCTGGGATATTATATGACCAAGATAACATACCTGAGATGACCACAATTTTAGTTTTTCTCTAGACACTTTGTGTTCCTTTTCTGAAAGGATAGTCAAAAGATGCAAGGTATCCTGCTGACATTGCTGAAAGGAGTTTGATATTATTATTAAATCATCTACATATTGTACTAACATAGACCCACCCGGGAATGTCACATTCTTCAAATTTTTTTAGAATTTGAGAAAATAATGAAGGTGATTCAGTATATCCTTGTGGCAACCATGTCCGTGTATATTGATGTCTCTGATAAGTGAAAGCAAACAGAAACTGACTGTCAGGGTGAATAGATAAAGAAAAGAATGCTGAACATAAATCTATCACAGAAAAGTAACTAGGTGTAGGTGGTATGCAACTTAATATTGTTGCTGGATTTGGAACAACAGGAAAAGTAGGTAGCACTGCACTGTTTACCCTTAAGTCTTGGACAAATCTGTAAGTATTCTTTCCTGGCATTTTCACTGGAAAAATAGGGGTATTACAAGGGCTTTTAGCTAGTATTATTATTCCTTGATGTATTAGAGCCTGAATTGCAGGTTCGATTCCCTGCTCTGCTTCTAGCTTTAGTGGATATTGTGGAACTCTGGAGAGAGGTTTTGATGGATTTAATTTTATTTTTACTGGTTCTGCTTATTTCAGTATACCTACTTCATTTGCATGCTTAGCCCACAAGCTGGCAGGTACCTGCTGTAGTAACTCTCTATCCATCTGTATGCTTCCAGCAGGCTGTTCCTCGGCTTCTGCTAAAACTGCCAATACTTTCCCCTCCGATTTTATTGGAACATTTAGATACACCCCTTCTGGGGTACAGTAAATAGTACAACCCAGCTTACATAACAAATCTCTTCCCAGTAAGTTTACTGGTGCAGTAGTACTCAAAAGAAAAGAATGCTTGTATTCAATCAGACCTAAAGAAATGGGGATGGGTTCTGAAACAGGATACATAACCATAGCATTTGTTACTCCAACTGCTTTTACTTTCTTTTATGATACTGGTATTTGATTATCTGAAGTAATCTTTAGCACTGACCTAGTAGCTCCAGTGTCCACCAGAAATGGGGTTTTCTTTGAATTTATTTTCAGCTTAACTTCCGGGCCCATTTTTAATCTATTGGCAGTAGAGGGTTAAGATTCACTTCTGTATTATTTTTTGACCTAGTCATTATGGAGCTTCTTGACTTCTTCTAGTTTGAGGAGGTGGTGGAGGAAAAACTGCATTATTATAATTTGGTTGCCACTCAGTCCAAGTATCTTGGCCTCTCTGCATTTGTCTCTGTGGGTACTCCCCTCTCCAATGTCCTGCTTTTCCACAGTTAAAGCAAGATGTATTAGATGAAGCTGGAGGGGCACTGTCAGCTCACTGCCAACCAGCTGCACCTTGTTTCCCTCGACCAGCACCTTTGCTAAATCCTCTAGCAATTCCTCTACTCCTTCCCCTGCTTCTACCTTGACCCCTTGGGTTTTCCAGCTGCCTGATTTGTAAAGTTAACAGCTTATCCTCAGTATCCTTTCTCCGTTTGTCCTGATACTCTGTACAGTGATTTGCAGCACTTACTAAAGACTCTAAGTCATTTCCTTGTCAGGTTATGAGCACCTGCTTTATTTGATTTTGTACAGGGGCTTGCAGACCCTGCACAAAGGCTGCTGCAGTAGCTGGTTTAGCTTGCTCTTCTGGGTCTGGTATTCCTGAATGTCTAGCAAATATTGTTTTAAGGTGACTTCAAATAGTCTGCAGGGGCTTCCCCTTTATTTTGTTTACATGCCTGTATTTTAGACCAGTCAGTCCTAACTTGACACACATATGTAATCTTGTTTAACAATGCTGTTTGTTTATCTATTAATGCATTTCCTATGAGAGTGAAATGTGTTATTTCAACCTTTTCCAGTAACTGCTTTCTTATTTCATCTGAAGTAACTACCCTAAGCAGTTGATTTAAATCTGTCAAAGTAGGATTGTAACATTCTATTATAGTTTTTAATTCTTCTTTGAATTTTAATGGATCTTCTCTAATATTTGGAAAATTCTTTAGACATAGTATGCAAATCAGCAGGGGTCCAAGGACGATGAACAAGTTTCCTATTGTTAGCCCCCAAAATTTCCCTGGGAGGTGCTAATAGATCCCCTCCAGAGGTTGTAATCTCTTCTTCTTGTACTCTGTCATGTGAGCGTGTATATTAAGATCCAGGAGTGTCAAATACTAATGCCCCTGTTGGGGAAGTAGAAGCTATCTGAGAAGAATAGGAAGAAGAACCCCCCTCGACTGCAGATGCCTGTTCAGAAGATGAAGATTGAACAAGGGAACCAGTCTGTGATGTACCACTATCACATCAACTGGGTGTCCTATGGACAGTAGGCCGAAAGGTAGAAGTTTGAGAAACAACGGAGTCTTGTACAGGAGGTACCCGTACTGGAGCATATGGGGGTGGCGGGTGCAGTAGCTACTGGAGGATTATCATTCTCTTCAGAAGCTTCTGCTTTTTGGCCATCCTCAGTTTGTTCCAAACCTGCTAAGACAGGATAAAGGGATCCCTTTTTACTGGTCTGTACTGCCTTTTTAACCTCTTTTACTTGTTGCAACAATTTCTTATTAACATCCTGCAATTCTCTTAATGCTGAGTTCTTTTCCCCTTTAAGTGCTTTACTGTACCAAGAATAAAATGCTGTCATTTGTTCCCCACTTACTTTGCATTTCTTTTCTTCCAAAATACCTTTTAATGTCAGCAATTTAGTCTTATCATAAGTTCCATTTAATGGAAATACCCCACCAGCACAATTCTTAGTAAGTTGAAACCAGTCGTGCAGATATTTACAACTTTCTTTCCCATAGTTACAATACATAAAATATGCAGGTGTTCCCTTTTCAGGGATTTGATCTTGTTTGCTTATCTTTGCTCCCATTTTTCTTATTTTATAAATCAGTAATAAAAATGTTAGACTTACCTTACAACTCCTGGATTCTGACGATTTCGAAGACAGAAAATAACTGTAGTAATCCACACACCATACAGGGAGGGAAGGGTAGGAAGTCTTTCACTGTGCAGCAACAGAGGAAAGGTTTCGATCACCCTTTTCCCACAGCACCCCCTTGCTTTCGTCCCTGCGCGAGCTCAAAAGTTACAGCTCCAGTACTGTGGTCGGGATAACGGGGCAGATAGGTACTGTGTCCAGAACTGACCATTCTTTCGGACCCTCTGAGGGTACTTTCACAAAATCATATTAAGTCGCAACATGCTTTTGGGCTCATGAATTTATTTTAACAACGCATACCTCTACTTCCTATCATGCGGTAGACTCATGAATTTGTTTTAACAGTATAAAGTCTATGTCCCAATCATGCTATGGGCTCCTGAACTTGCATAGTCTATGTCCCAATCATGCAGTGGGCTCATGACCTTGTTTTAACTTTACAGTCTATGTTCTAGTCATGCGGTGGGCTCATGAACTTGTTTTAACTTTACAGTCTACGTCCCAATCATGCAATGGGCTCATAACCTTGTTTTAACTTTATTTTTAGCTTTTAACTTTTTTTTCTTTCTTTCATACATTCATACATTGACAGAGTATCAAGAGTGATTTGTGACAGATGGGTACCAGTAAGAGTGAAAGGGAAGGTCTACAAGAGGGTAGTGAGACCAGCTATGTTATATGGGTTGGAGACAGTGGCATTGACAAAAAGGTCATTGATGTGGCAGAGTTGAAGATACTAAGATTTGCACTGGTTGTGACAAGGATGGACAGGATTAGGAATAAGTATATTAGAGGGTCAGCCCAGGTTGGAAGGTTTGGAGACAAAGCCAGAGAGGCAAGATTACATTGGTTTGGACATGTGCTGAGGAGGGATGCAGAGTATATTGGGAAAAAGATGCTAAGGATGAAGCTGCCAGGTAACAGGAAAAGAGGGAGGCCTAAGATAAGGTTTATGGATGTGGTAAGAGAGGACATGCAGGTGGTTGGTGTGACAGAGCAAGATGTAGAGGACAGGAAGAAATGGAAACAGTTGATCTGCTGTGGCGACCCCTAACAGGAGCAGCCGAAAGAAGAAGAAAAAGATTCATACATTGACAGAATAAAAACATCTCTCATATTTCTTACCTTTCAATCCTGAGGATACAGCCCTCGACACAAGGTGCCTCCTTGTGTTAATTTGTCTTTTACTGTATGTGCACATACATTTACTATACTCATTTACTGTGGGGTCCTTCTACTATTACTTGTATATCTTACAACCATTCATTCAAACAAAAACATAGTCATGCACTTATACTACATACATAGTTATGCATTTATTCTACAAACACAGTCATGCACTTATACTACATTTTGCTAAAATTGTCTAAAAAGGAGAAAGAAAAAAGACACAAACCAACCCTTTTCTCTTACAAAACAATTTCCCTGCCAAGGCTAGTATGTTTGCACACCCTGAATAGCTGCACATCTGGTTCTCTGACTATTCCATACAAAGCAGTGTGGAATTCACAGAAAATCTGTGATGGGCCCTATTGCAGAACTGTCCTGCAGCAATACCAAAGTTCAGATCCAGAGAACGGCACCAAATTGTTAAAGTCATAAATAAATAACATTAAGAATTTACCTTATATGCCTTTAGTCAGGAAAAACAATTCAAGATGTGCAAACAGAAATTTTATTCTTAAAGCGCTGGGAGTTGGTCTTCATAATTCTTGATGAAGCATTCTCGCTTTACATACAAAAACTGTAATTTTATACATTTTCTTATCAAACTGCTCATGCAGTTTCATGACGTTATTATGACTGTGTCCTATAGAAAACTTTGCAAATGTTCTCATCCCTCATGATCTTCGCTTTAGATTTCACGTGAACACCTTCCTATACATGATTCACCTGCTTCTAGAGGGTCTTGTTTCTGAACTTGGATGTTTCAAACCTGCTGTAGCAACAATGCACTCCTAGCCTGGAGGAGTCAAGCTAACAAATTCCTTTTTGTATAGCTACATGCCTCACTTCATGCAACACATACTATTCTCTCTTATTACATACTAAAAGAATACAGTAAAAAAACAACAATACTGGTGGCTTATGAAACTGTATTTTTCCCAGCCCTTAATAAACTGAAATTAATATACATTTTAATAAGCTGATTTTTTCCCATAACAGTATCAACCTGTATATCATTAGATGGGTCACTAACTGGCTCACTGATAGAACCCATATAATCAAAATAGGGTAATCCACCTCCAACCGCAGACCTGTAACCAGTGGTGTTCCACAGGGATCAGTCCTGGGATCTCTACTGTTTAGAATCTATTTCTCAGAAGTGTAAGCTAAAACTAAATGTTTGTGGCTGACAAAGTTTGCTGATGACTGCAAACTGGGAGCGGTCGTAGAATCTCCAAACTATGTCAACATCCTGCAAGAGGGTCTTGCATAAACAAATGACTGTTGCCAAAGTCATGGCCTTAAACTCAATGCAAAAAATGTATTATCATCCCTTTCGGTAAGAGTGATGTTCCTACTAACTACCACATCAATAACAACACCCTAAGTATGCACTCAGTAGTGAGAGACCCGGGCACACAGGTTGACAGCAACCTTACCTTTAATCACCATGTCTCCACAGTGGTAAGAAGGACATTGCAGTCTATATTGCTCATCTCATAAGTAAGGGCATTGCCTCCAGAAAAAAAGAAGTAATAACCTCCATGTTCTCTTCCCTCATTAGGCCAAACACTGAGTACAATGCCCCTTTTGGTATGTACCTTTCCAAGCACCTGCAGCAATTGGAAAGATCATAACTGTTCCTCATAATGAAAATTCAAGGTCTTCAGCATCTGCCCTATGAGGATCATCTGAAATCACTGTCACTTTATTCTGTTTCATACAGACTACTCAGAGGCAATCTCTGCCTTGCATGTAAGACAATCTTTGTCCCTGCTTTATTGGAAATGCTGCATATCTGTAAGTCAAATGGTACATGAATTACTCACTCTAATGGCCTTAACCTGGTATGTGACATTAATAGAACCTGCTGGAGGGACAGATTTGTCTCCCAGAGGTTACCACACCTTTGGAACAGACTCCTGCTTCACATCAAGCAGAGCACATCATTGGCCCTCTTGAAATGCAATCTGGCTGAATGGATGGGTAACCGTAAATTCACCCCAGGGGTTCCACCTATGTCCCTCCTTGACAGGGGTGATAGGTGTTGATTGTGGAAATCAGGGTAGAACTTGTCTAGGCTTGTAAAGGCCCTAAGATCATTAGCCTAGCAACCTGCTATAATCCTAAGTGTGTGTGTGTGTGTGTGTGTGTGTGTGTGTGTGTGTGTGTGTGTGTGTGTGTGTGTGTGTGTGTATGCATGTGTTTGTGTGGTAGAGTTTGAGGGCAGGTGTCTATGCCAATGCAATGCATAGGCTGCCAGTAGTGACTACCACAGGAAAGGACTGATTTGAACTTACTGTATTCACTAGAGATTCACAGACATGCATACTAACTGAAAATGAGGTATTTCTCCATTGCAACTTACATGTCTCTAAATCACATTTTCCGTTATCATGGAAATGGTCCCTTTTGGCCACAGCTCTTACTGCTGGCTGTATTTGTTTTCCCTGACTCCCTAGAAAAATGTCAGTAAATTTAAATATAAGAACAATATTTTAAGCTGAAGAAGTAAAGCATTTTTTGCCTTACTTATTCAGTTAAAATAAATTTTTCATATTTAAACTGCTTAGTATGGCACTGAATGATGTGAATTCAATACCATGGTTAAGTGCCACTCAAGCTCTGTAGATGAAAGTTTAGGAAGGCATCTCAGACAATGACTCCTATAAGCATAAAGTGGAACACAGCACAACTGGTGATGTTGACATGGATGAATGAAGTTATTAGCAGAAAACCTTCCAGAATTTGAGGTTTGGTTCACAGGGACAGTGTGGGGAAAGGATCTGACCATAAACAAATCACTTTGGATATCCACATTCTGCCCCCACCCCCGGACAAGGAAACCACCATGAAAAACGTTTCAAAAGCAAACTTCACATTACTTAAGACCGAGGTGGAAAGTTTCAAAGCCCCCATGCTGAAGGATAACACTGTCCAGTCTGCCAAATGCTTTACTAATGCATTCTACGGGCACCTACAAGAATGCATGGATCATGCCATCCCAAGTAAAACTAAGACTCACTCATCCAAGAAAAGGAAACCAGTCTGGACTGCTACCATAAACAAGCTATACAATAGGAGGAGGAAACTAGTACAGAAAAGAGTAAAATACCAAGAAGGGAAGACATCCCTGATCAGTATCAGCAAGAAACTATGACCCCTCATAAAATCATTCAAGGCGAGCTTCAAAAGAAAAGTTGCCAAGGACTCCAAAGATAACCACAAGGCATTCTTTAGCTATGTCACTCCTCGGAGTCAGTGCAGAATGGCACAAAATACACTGAACCGACTGATATTGCCAACATCCTGGCAGACAGGTTCAGTGCAAACTTCACCCCCAAAAGGACCCATAACCATACCAGAAGAATGTAGACTCCCTGAAATCACAGACACTCAGGTTAAAACAGCCCTCTCCAAAGCCAAAAACACAGCATCAATGGGGCCAGACTGTGTCCCAGGCTCTGTCCTACATGAGCTCAAAGACAAACTAACCCCTCACCTAAACACACTGTTCAAACTCAGCCTCACCACAGGCTATGTACCCATAGAGTGGCGCACAGCAATGGTTATTCTGCTCCACAAAGGTGGACCCACAACAGACCCCGGGAACTATCTCCCTATAAGCCTGACTAGCTTGGTCTGCAAGGCTATGGAGCGCATCATCAGGGAACTCGTTAACAGAGACATTGAGAACCTCCAAGCACTGAACCCTACCCATTTCGGCTTTGTTAAGGGCAGATCATGCCTCCTAAACCTGGTGAACTTCTTTGAGACCGTTACCAAGGCCATAGACGAGGGAAAGGTGGTACACACAGCCTACCTTGACCTCGTAAAAAGCCTTCAACACCATTCCCCATTCTTGTATTATAGACAAGCTCACTTGCTTGAACATAAACCCCTAAGTCACAAGATGGGTTGCCAACTGGCTCATGGACAGAACCCACATGGTGAGAGTTGTGAGAACTAGGTCTGACTGTAAACCGGTTACAAGTGGTATTCCCCAGGGCTGAGTCCTAGGACCCCTCCTGTTCGGCATATACTTCTCAGAGGTACAGGCAAGCATAGGAGGACTATGGCTGACCAGGTTTGCAGACGACTGAAAACTACGGTCTATAATTGACTCTCTAGCTGACACAGACATTCTCCAAAATGGTCTCACTGAGACGGATACCTGATGTCAAAATCATGGCCTCAAGCTAAATGCCAAAAAGTGCATAGTCATCCCCTTTGGAAAAAACAAAATAACCACAAACTACTACATAGGTGGTAGTCTCCTAAATATTTAAGACGTAATAAGGGATCTGGGGACCCAAGTAGATAGTAATCTCACATTTGATAATCACATTGCCAAAGTGGTTAGAAAATCCTTCCACGTGGCCCACCTAATCACAAAAGGGTTCGCATCCAGATCAAAAGCGGTCATTGTGCCCCCTCTACTTATCACTCATCAGACCCATCATAGAGTTCAACACCCCATTTGGGATGTACCTTACAAGACACCTGCAACAGCTGGAAAGGCCACAGAAGTACCTCACCAAGAGGATCACTGGCCTCAAACAGATGCCTTATGCAGGTCGACTGAAGAAACACCAGCTGTACTCGGTTGCATACCACCTGCTCGGAGATGATCTCTGCCTAACATACAAGGCCATGTCCAACCCAGAATTGATGAACATGCTCCACCTAAAGAAAACCTTATCCCCTCGAGCCACATGCTGTAGGGATCTAAACCTCACCACAACAATAAATAGGACATGCTGGAGGGATATATTCCTGTTCCAGAGACTTCCCATGCTTTGGAACAAGATTCCAATCTACATTAGGCAGAGCTCCTCGCTAACACTCTTCAAAAGAAACCTTGACGGGTGGATGGGAAACAGAAAGTTTACACCAGGGATCGCTTCAGTGGCTGTGCTGGACAGAGGCACAGGGAACTAATCTAAGGTGGCAGCGAAAGCCAACACATTCTGGCTAGGCTTATAAATACCTTCAGGCAGATAGCCTAGTACCTACCTATGAACCTATGAAAGAACTTTGTTGATGTCACTGAGATTGCTGACATGGTTTATTATTGAAAACTGTTGGAGAAACAGGCTATGATTGACTTTGATCCCATGACAATGACATAGTTTTTAGACCCATGGCAAAGGGAGTAAATAGTTGCAAGGTATTGCTGCACCTTTACTTCTGAAGACGTTATGCCTGTATTCTGCATGTCTCCATCTTGGGTCATTACCTGTTTTCACATTTAAGCAGTGACATCTCCAAGCACTTTGGTGGAGTATTATTATCTTGAACATTGAATGATTTATTGTAAAAGTGCAAACATAGTGCACTACATATTCTTTTACAGGCCAAATCAAATGTAGAGTAATATTTTACATGAAAGAAACTGTAGCTGAAAATGCAAAGGAAAATATATGTCATATAATTCTGTCATAACAGCACACAGTTGCCATAATGGTTAAAATTTTTGTCTCCCAAGCCTAAGGTGTATTCTTTGAACCTGACCTCTGCCAATGCCTGTTTGGTGTTTACACGTTCTCACCATGTCTTTCTGAGGTTCCTCTCACATTTTAAAAATATGCTGGGTGTTTCCACCCAAGCATTAATGGACTTGTGAGTGGCAGTGGCAACAGCACAGACTAGATAGTGCTTATTGGGAAGGGTCTGAGTTGTTTGGACAAAAATGGAGAGGAAAACACAGATGACAGACTGCATGCCCTCTCAGGGCTAGCCACTTGAAAAAAATGTCTCTAGGTGAGGTGATTTGGTCATGTTGGCTAATGGCCCTACCAAAATGGGCATAGGATGGTCTAAGCCACGAACCTGTTAACAGTGGGGGGGGGGTTCTTGTGCCTCTTTTGGCTAGCATATGCCACATTAAGCCTAGAAGTCTGACAACAGCTGGATATAAATAATCAATCAACCTGCCAAGATTGCTACACTAAATATATAGGTTCACTGAATATACACACACATATATATATATATATATATATATATATATATGTGTGTGTGTGTGTGTGTGTGTGTGTGTGTGTGTGTGTGTGTGTGTATATATATATATATATATATATATATATATATATATATATATATATATATATATATATATATATATATATATATATATATATATATATATATATATATATATATATATATATATATATATACATAGATTCCAACATGGTTGGAAGTGGATGACATGATGTTTTAAGGAGGATATTGGACATCCTGTATATCTAGGAAAAAACATTGGGCATAGGTTTCATAGCCTACTTCTCAGGAGGAGACAGACTAGAAATACTGAGGGGAATTGTGATGATGAAGAGTTGTCCGAAGACAGTGAGGGATGTCAGAATTATTGGTGTTGATGTTGGGTGATCAGACTTCAGTGTAAAGAGGGCAGTGTTCATAATCTCAGCCTATGCCCCACAGCAGGCTGTGATGGTGAGGAAAAGAATGCATTCAGACAGCAGTTGTATGGCCCACTAGACAAAGCAGAAAAACATGAGTCTGTATTGATAATGAGGGACTTGAATTCTCATATCAGAACAGATAGAACAGGATATAAGGACTGCCTGTGAACTCATGGATGGGGAAACAGGAATCAAGAAAGACAGGCCATCCTAGACTACTATCTGGCAAATGACTTGATGGTGGGCTGGGCAACATATGGTTCAGCAAAAGAGATGGTCAGAATATCACATACAAGTGTATGCAACTCAGACTTCTTCCGAGTGAAGAAAAAGCACTGGAGTAGAATCAGACATTACAAAGATATCCCCAGTGAAACAGCTGACTCACAGCATTCTCCAGTAGTGGTCACAATCAGCTGTAAGCAGTGGTCAGAGAATGTCTAAGATCAACAGAGACTACGCTGAAGATATGAATATTGAACAGAGTGGAAGCACAAGGGTTCATGGAAATACTCAGTGTTCTGGCACCTTTAACACCTTTTCTGTGGCCTATTTTTTCCTCCACTCATTTCTTTTGATAGCTTCCTTTACATCTATTTTGCACCACCAGCTTTCCTTATATATCTTATTCACATACACAGCTCATCTGCAAATCTGTTCTACAGCCCTCACACATCCTGTTTTGAGATGCTGACATTCTTCTTTAATTCCACTTATTTCTTCCTCTTCCTGAGGTGCTAGTGTCCTGAGTGTTTCCTTGAACTCTTGTGCTTTCACTGCAGTCAATTTCCAGGTTTTCAGCTTAGTCCTTGTTGATCTTAAAGCTTGTATGCGAGCTCGTGACTGTCCGTCTTGCTGAACCATGTGTTTTCCACCAACAAATCATTTGCCAGGCAGACGTCCAGAATGGCCTCTCCTTCTTTATTTCTGTTGCCCCACCCATGGGGACCCAAGCAGTCCTCATATCCTGTTCTGACTTTCCCAGTATGAATGTTCAGTTCCCCCATTATCAACACCAATGCACATTGTCCTTTTTTATCAAAGAGGTCCTGCAACTGCGATACACTATTCTCGCTATCACAACCATGCTGCAGGACATAAGCTAAGATTATGAATATTGCCTTATCTTTAAAGTGAAGTCTGATCACCATAAGTCTATCACTAATTCTAATGACATCCCTCACTGTCTTCTGAAGACTCTCCCTCAGCACAATTCCCACACCATTTCTAGTCTGCCCTCCTCCCTGAGTTGTAGACCCTGGATCCAAGCCAAGTGACTTTGCTGCACTGTCCTTCCGCATTGTTTCCTGGATACACAGGATGTCCAGCCTCTTCCTTACCATTGTGTTATCTACTGCCCAAGCTGCATCCTGTCACTGAATCTATATTGAGTGAAGTGATCCTCGGTTCCTGTTTGGCAGGTTGACTGGCTTTGTCTAGCTTTCACTCAAAAAAACTATCAAACTATCACAGGTAATCCATGCTGGGCAACTGGACACTGGCCAGCCAGTAGCTTACTGACCCATGCTAGTATTTATGGTGGGTACACACTGGCCAATAGAGGTACACAGACCCCTTCTGCCATTCACATGGGTCCCTAGTGTAGTCTGGAGTAGGCCTGATCCTCCATTCATTTATCACCAGCAAGTACTCATGTTAATTTTTGGTGGTATTATTTAATGTTATCACATCACCTACAGCCCAGTTTTTATACCACTAAATGCTTAGCCATGATATGGCTCACTTGTTCTCCCCTGGAACTTTAAATATTTCTACAGACTTGCTCTTTAGTCCCATGGCTAATGTCACTGCCCTTTGCCCTGCCCTATTCCCTGTGGTATTTACCAAACAGTTTTTAGATCTACATGATGTGTGACATCCATACCTCTCAACCTGGAATTATCAAAAATCTCGACAAGGCCCATGAAAAATAGGTACAAATCGGTATGCTGATCAACATTAAATCTGCATGCATAATTATGCAACCCCGCCCACTCCAATGGAATTGTGGGATACCAACTTTCAAATGCATACTGAACAGACAAGCAAAATATGACACCAGAGTCCCCCTGCAGCCATTCCAATGTCCCATTACCTGTGTATTTCACCCCATTTACCATAAACACTAATGTGCATACTAAAACACTAATGTGCATATTTCTTTACTAATACAATGATTATTTGGATTTTATTTTTACATTTTATAGCCCAATGTACACCCAATAGACATCTGCTAAACAAAGCAACACTATCTCACAACTAAAATAGACTTGGCATTAAAACTTCTCTCTCTCTCTACTGCAGTTTAGTTTCATGCGTTTCAGTGTTTAAATTATGATCATTCATAAATTCAAAGCTTGTGTTTCAAATTCTTGTGTGTATGTGTCTGTAGGTCTGAGTGGGTACTCAGAAACTAATTATTAACTGATAAATAATACAGTAATTTCAAAAGTCAATGACTGCCACAAAACAGACTGTTAATATTTCCACTAAGTGTATGATCAAGCTACAAATGGAAAGGAAAAACATTTGGCTTATCACATACTTGTATGATTACTCATGGGAATGCACATTTTAGTAAGTGCTCACATTTATCTGTACCAAGTGTAAAGCAGTATAGCAAATTCAGATAGAGTATAAATATTAACATAACAGCAAAAATATAGAATTTAATATAAAAGGAGCCCTATAAATGTGATCCTGAGTGGTTAGATATGAGCTAAACAAAGTCCAACATGACAAAATCATTGAAAAATGATTTCATTTGCAAATAAAATCAAAAATAAAATACATTCACACACACTCACAAACATGTACAGCTATTTAGATAGACAGCCAGCCAGATAGATATTGGTATATAACTATATTGGTTTCTCAAATAGTGTTTGTTAAGACAGAATCCAAATTAAGCCCATAAATAAATTAATGAGACATGTAGTATGTGTTCTGTACAAATCTATGAAAAGAATGAAGATATCTGTCATGACAAGAAAGGAAATGAACTGCTATTTGAGCATTAAAAAGGATTTTAGCACCTGGTCACAGTGGAATGCATTAGTTACATGTTAAAACAAGCAGCTGCTGTCTTTTTGAGGCAGACAAAATGTTTCAATGTTCCTCTTAACACTCTTAAACTACTTAATTGGTCTGATAAATAATTTTACAATCTGGATGGGAATGTCAGCTGTGCACTACACAAGGTATAGACATAAGCTCTCTACTTGTCAGGACTCCTGGGTCTGTGCAACTGAGAATAGCACTTAATTCTGTGGAATCTTTTATCAAAATTACCTACTGACTTTTTTTCTAGAAATTCCTCGAGGGTCTCCATGAAGTGCCAGTGGAGCAGTCATATTTTCTGTACACTGACAAAGTACTGTAGTCCTTCAAAGGTTGACAAAAGAAAAAAGGAGGTTGTTCCCTGAAACTTTTATAGCACAAAACTGCTCAGAGTGGAACCCAAGATCAAGGAAGGCAGCAACCATTTCTATTAGATCGGTAACTGTGTCAGTTGCTGCCCTAAGCAATCTCTCAGATGACAGCCATCCAAAAGGATTTGAGGACAAAAAAAAAAAAAGTGAGCCAAACAGCCCCCCCAAATGTCATTCAGCATAGATCTGGGGACAATGGGAACCAAAAAGAAAAGAACCCTTAAGTAGTATACTTTAAAATGATACTTCTTTCAGAAACTGCCGTAAAAAGCTATACTTGCTCTTTGCTACAGTTTCTAATGCACACACATATACACACACACACACACACACACACACACACACACACACACACACACACACACAGGTCCACACATTTGCTCTTTGCTACAGTTTCTAATGCACACACACATACACGCACACAAACACACACACTACCATTTCACGTTCCTTACTTCTTAAAAATAAATCCAGCCAGGAGCGAAAACAACACAGCCAGCGAGCGATAATCCAGCCAGGCAAGCCTTCTAAATAAATCCTAACTCTAGAAACAGCGAGCGATAATGCATCCAGCCAGAGCCTTTTAAATAAATCCTTTCTGGCTCTGGTGAGCGATAACACATCCACAAACAGCCAGCCGAGCCTTACTTTTTTATAAAGACATAAATTTAAGAACATGTGACTTACCTACAAATGCTGACTTTATTAATAAAGTGAAGCATTACTAGTGTAATTTTCATTACAGTCTCAGAACTGCATCATGGGGGGGTGTCTTTCGGCTTTTCCCGGTTAAGGGTCGCCACAGCGAAACTCCGGTCCGCTAATGATTGGTAGTTGATTTTTATGTGCCAAGTTACCAGCCCTGATGCACAACCTTCAATGAAGGTACGCCCTTTCATGCATGTCTCCACGCAGAAGACACTCTAGCTGAAAATCGAACCGGACAGCG
Organism: Protopterus annectens; assembly: GCF_019279795.1. Classification (NCBI taxonomy): domain Eukaryota; kingdom Metazoa; phylum Chordata; order Ceratodontiformes; family Protopteridae; genus Protopterus; species Protopterus annectens. Next base: position 977,983,933 of record NC_056726.1, on the reverse strand, counting down.
TCTTACTGTGAGGCGACAGTGCTACTGCAGCACCACCACAACTGCATCATACACTTCCTAAAATGTTCCCAGAAATATAAAATTAAATGTAGCTGATGTCACTGCAACACTGAGGGTGTGATGTCTGTCATGTTAAACAGAAGCATGTATGTACGTCATGCACGCATACACACACAAACAGATCTTTATACACATACGTTTGTATGTGTACACAAATATGTACAAAATATATATATATATATATATATATATATATATATATATATATATATATATGTATATATATATATATATATAAACTAAGAACTGAACTTCGTGAGAATAAAAGCATTCAAAAAAATGTAGTAAATCACATCAACAACTCTTGTAGAACTTTAGCGCTTTCGTCTTATTTATTATCAAGACTTCTTCAGAAAGACATGCTTCATAAGTATGAGCAACCATTTTCACTTCCTTTATATACATTAGTTCTAGCAGGCCATTTAAATTAACAACAGTTCCTTTCCAGTAGTAAAGTGTGAACAAGCAGGGTGCTGTGTGCATTTTCATTAACATTACAATCGCAGTTACATAAGGTAAATTAGTGAGACAGTAATAGCCTCGTGGTGCCGTGTGCATACTAAAAGGGATTGTGTGCAAAATGGGATCGTGTGCAAAAAAGGGGATTGTGTGCAAAACGGGATTGTGTGCAAAAAAAAAAAAAAAAAAAAATTTTGGGGGGGAACCGGGAAGGATGACAGTCATGCTGTGATGATTCTAATATAAACACGTAACTTATGAGTCTTTGCCTCCAAAGGTAAGTAAAGAAAGGAATGGAGGAAGGTGGAGGAGTCGGGTAGAGAGTCCTACTCTGCTTTGGTATCAGTGTGTGTGTAGAGTAAAAGCCCATCCCCACAGAGCGAAGTATCGACAGAACCTGGAATGTCTGACTGCGGCAAGTGTGTTGCCTATGTGCACATACAAAAAAACAACAACGTCACCTTCCCGCACTGCAACAGAACTGTCAGTCTACATGACCACTATGACTGCAACACAAAAAATGTAGTCTACTTTGCTTTCTGCGAACACTGTGGGAATTTCTATATCGGCAAAACGAACAGGAAGCTGAGTAGTCATATTAAAGAACACACTGCAGCAATACACAAACAGGACAGTTTGAATGCCTTGGCTAAACACAGTGCTATTTGCCCAAACTTCACAGGATTCAAATTCACAGTGCTGGAAAAAATAACAGAATTTGTAGGGGACATGGACACATTCCTGCAAGTCCGGGAATTAAAATGGCAGATAGAACTGAGAGCTGATGTCTATCCCGGTCTCAACGAGACACTGAACATTAAATGTGCACTTAAATGGTATAGAGATTGAAATGTGATAGGGTTTGAAGAACTGTGCAAGAGAGTTTGAAGAATTGTGCAAGTAGATTTAATGTGTTTAAGGACTTACAACTGTGTAAGTGAATATTATGTGTTTCCTCTCTCTCTCTCCCTCTCTGACTTTTGACTCCCCCATACCCCCTACACACACATGCCCCCAATCACCAGGCTAGCCCCCACTGACCGCACCAACTATATACCCCCCGGTCTCACTATTTCACGCAGCCATTCAAGGGGTGATACCATCCAAACCAGCCCAGAGCTGGTACCATCCGCACTGACAGTCTTCTGGGACACTCTGTCATTCATATGCTCCTTGTCATGGGTGGCCCCCTACCAGCCCCCCCTCAAGTCCACACCGCATTCCTCCCTCTCCCCCATCAGGTGGCATACACACACATTACTCTACACACACACCGATACCAAAGCATAGTAGGACTCTCTACCCGACTCCTCCACCTTCCTCCGTTACTTTCTTTACTTACCTTTGGAGGCAAAGACTCATAAGTTACGTGTTTATATTAGAATCATCACAGCATGTCTGTCATCCTTCCCGGTTCCCCCCCCAATTTTTTTTTTTTTTTTTTTTGCACACAGTCCCTTTTTGCACACAATCCCCTTTTTTGCACACGATCCCATTTTGCACACAATCCCTTTTAGTATGCACACGGCACCACGAGGCTATTACTGTCTCACTAATTTACCTTATGTAACTGCGATTGTAATGTTAATGAAAATGCACACAGCACCCTGCTTGTTCACACTTTACTATTGGAAAGGAACTGTTGTTAATTTAAATGGCCTGCTAGAACTAATGTATATAAAGGAAGTGAAAATGTTTCTCATACTTATGAAACATGTCTTTCTGAAGAAGTCTTGATAATAAATAAGACGAAAGCGCTAAAGTTCTGCAAGAGTTGTTGGTGTGATTTACTATATATTTTTGAATGCTTTTATTGTCACGAAGTTCAGTTCTTAGTTAAAATTTCTTCTCTTCGTTCAATTTTTTTTAGTGCGGTTAATTTTATATATATATAAATATATATATATATATAAACAGTTTTTTATATGTGTGTGTGTGTGTGTGTGTGTGTGTGTGTGTGTGTGTGTGTGTATGTTACACGTGTGTGTGTGTGTGTGTGTGTGTGTGTGTGTGTGTGTATATATATATATATATATATATATTATATATGCGTGTGTGTGTTTTATATATATATATATATATATATATATATATCATCATCTTCTTTCGGCTGTTCCTACTAGGGGTCGCCACAGCAGATCACCTGTTTCCATTTCTTCCTGTCCGCTGCATCGTGCTCTGTCACACCAACCACCTGCATGTCCTCTCTCACCACATCCATAAACCTTATCTTAGGCCTTCCTCTTTTCCTGTTACCTGGTACCTTCATCCTTAGCATCTTTTTCCAAATATACTCAGCATCCCTCCTTAGCACATGTCCAAACCAATGTAATCGTGCCTCTCTGGCTCTGTTTCCAAACCTTCCAACCTGGGCTGACCCTCTAATATACTTATTCCTAATCCTGTCCACCCTCGTCACACCCAGTGCAAATCTTAACATCTTTAATTCTGCCACATCCAGCTCACACTCCTGCCTTTTTGTCAATGCCACTGTCTCCAACCCATATAACATAGCTGGTCTCACTACCCTCTTGTAGACCTTCCCTTTCACTCTTACAGGTACTCGTCTGTCACATATCACTCCTGACACTCTTCTCCACCCACTCCATCCCACCTGTACTCTCTTCTTCACCTCTCTTCCACACTCACCGTTACTCTGAACTACTGACCCCAAGTATTTAAACTCATCCACCTTTGCCACCTCTACTCCTTGCATCCTCACCATTCCTCTATCCTCCCTCTCATTCACACACATATATTCTGTCTTATTCCTGCTGACCTTCATTCCTCTTCTCTCTAGAGCATATCTCCATCTCTCCAGGGTCTCCTCCACCTGTTCCCTACTCTTACTACAGATCACAATGTCATCTGCAAACATCATGGTCCACGGGGACTCCTGTCTGATCTCGTCTGTCAACCTGTCCATCACCATTGCAAATAAGAAAGGGCTCAGAGCTGATCCTTGATGTAACCCCACCTCCACCTTAAATGCATCCGTCACTCACACCGCAAACCTCACCGCTGTCACACTACCCTCGTACATATCCTGTACCACTCTTACATACTTCTCTGACACTCCTGACTTCCTCATACAATACCACAACTCCTCTCTAGGCACCCTGTCATATGCTTTCTCTATGTCTCCAAAAACACAATGCAACTCCTTCTGACATTCTCTGTACTTTTCCATCAACACTCTCAGAGCAAACATTGCATCTGTAGTGCTCTTTCCCGGCATGAAACCATACTGCTGATCACTAATCATCATGTCCCTTCTTAACCTTGCTTCCACTACTCTTTCCCACAACTTCATGCTGTGACTGATCAGTTTAATCCCTCTGTAGTTACTACAGCTCTGCACATCACCCTTATTCTTAAAAATCGGTACCAAACCACTTTTTCTCCATTCCTCAGGCATCCTCTCACTTTCCAAGATTTCATTAAACAATATGGTTAAAAACTCCACTGCCATTTCACCTAAACACTTCCATGCTTCCACAGGTATGTCATCTGGGCCAACAGCCTTTCCATTCTTCATTGTCTTCATAGCTATCCTTACTTTCTCCTTGCTAATCCATTGTACTTCATGATTCTTTATCCCTACATCATCCCTCTCATTCTCTTCATTCATCAACCCTTCAAAGTACTCTTTCCATCTCCTCAACACACTCTCCTCGCTTGTGAGTATGTTTCCCTCATTATCCTTTATCACCTTTACCTGCTGCACATCTTTCCTAGCTCGGCCCCTCTGTCTAGCCAATCGGTACAGGTCCTTTTCTCCGTCCTTAGTGTCCAGCCTTTCATACAACTGTTCATATGCCTTATCCTTTACCTTCGCCACCTCTCTCTTTGCCATGCACCTCATCTCCTTATACTCCTGTCTACTTTCTTCATCTCTTCATCTCTCTGACAATCCCACTTCTTTGCCAACCTCTTTCTCTGTATACTCTCCTGTACTTCCTCATTCCAACACCATGTCTCCTTGTCGTCCTTCCTGTGTCCAAATGTGATGCCAAGCACCTTTCTAGCCGTCTCCCTTACTAGCTCTGCTGTAGTTACCCAGCTATTTGGTAACTCTTCACTGCCACCCAGTGCCTGTCTTAACTCATCCCTGAACTCCACCTCACAATTACCCTTTTTCAATTTCCACCATTTCATTTTTGGAGCTGCCCTCACACTCCTCCTCCTCCTCTTAATCACCGTCATCCTACAAACCACCATCCTATGCTGCCTAACTACACTTTCTCCGGTCACCACTTTACAGTCTCCAATTTCCTTCAAACTGGCCCTCCTACATAAGATATAATTCACCTGTGTGTATCTTCCTCCACTCTTGTATGTCGCCCTGTGCTCCTCCCTCTTCTTAAAATACCTATTCACTACAGCCATGTCCATCCTTTTCGCAAAATCCACTACCATCTGACCTTCTACATTCCTTTGTTTAACACCATACCTACTCAACACTTCCTCATCCCCTCTGTTCCCTTCACCAACATGCCCATTGAAATCTGCTCCAATCACCACTCTCTCACCCTTGGGTACAGTCATCACCACTTCATCCAATTCACTCCAAAATTTTTCTTTCTCATCCATTGCACACCCAACTTGTGGAGCACATGCACTAACAACATTCATCATTGCACCATCAATTTCCAGCTTGATAAACATTACTCTATCCGACACTCTTTTCACCTCCAAAACACTATTAGCATACTGTTCCTTCAGAATAACTCCTATGCCATTTCACCTTCCATCCACACCATGATAAAACAATTTGAACCCACCTCTGATACACCTAGCCTTACTCCCCTTCGATCTGGTCGCTTGCACACACAATATACCAACCTTCCTTCTGTCCATCATATCAGCTAGCTCTCTCCCTATACCAGTCATACTGCCAACATTCAAAGTTCCAACCCTCACTAACACAGTCCTAGCCTTTCTCCTCTCTTCCTGTCTTCAGCCATGTCTTCTGCCTCTTCTCCTCCTTTGGTCAACAGTAGCCCAATTTCCGCCAGCACCCTGTTGGCTAACAGTACTGGTGGCGGTCGTTGTTAACCCGGGCCTCGACCGATCCAGTATTAAAGTATTTATTGGTGTCTGCAAGAAATATATATGTGTGTGTGTGTGTGTGTGTGTGTGTGTGTGTGTGTGTGTGTGTGTGTGTGTGTATATATAACATGAGAGACAGTGACAAAATGAGGGAGATAGACGGAGATAACACACACAAACAGGTGTGCACACACACAAACACACACACACACACACACACACACACACACACACACACACACACACACACACACACACACACAAACACACAAACACATATGCCTGTATGTGGATAGACAGAACATTAAAATGCTTTCCTAATCTGCAGTTAAGATTTTAATTTCCTGGCAGTGTTTAACTATTGCAAATCTATCATTTCCACCTTTGACAAAGGTCACACTTTTTGGAGACTTACTCTTAACAACCCTGGGGGTTGAATAAATGAGTTCTCTGAATTTGTTTAACCTTTTATATGTATTACTCACAGTCTGAGTAGAATACCTCCTGTCACTGAACCAATGTGATAGATTTTTTCCAGTTCTGCTATAGACTGACAGAACATTTTTCCTTCTGCCCTTAAACATGTCATAAAGGAAAAATATTCTTCTAAAATATATTTTTTACTGTTGACTGCAGATTCTCAGTCTTTTAAACAGATCTCAAATATGAAGGTATTTATACTTCAGTAGCATAATGGAGCTTTTTGAGGCAAACCAGAGATACCACCACGATAGTATGGAGCAGTGGAAAGATTTTATTTACAGGCCAAGCTATAGAAACAATGAGACTAAAATATGTCAGATAAATACACAGCAGTTGCTGGGTATACACTTGTAGAATGAAATAATGAAAGCCAGCAATAAGCCATCAGATCACTAACTCTTTCATCCCCAGGCATACTTGGCATTGTAACTCATTGCAAGAGGAACTGCTCAAATCCTAACAGTTATACTCTATGTTGTATGTACAAACTGCTACACAATAGTATTCAGCTCAGGTGCAGGAACAGTGCCGGCAGAGGCCAGTATACTTAATGCATGATAATGATTGTGCTTAGTAGTTGGATATGTGGGACATGGCAGCCCAGCTGTTTGCTATGCAATAAGCAGTGCCAGATATTCTTCATTTGATCACTGCTGCAGTAGCTTAAGTTATATGACTTATGTCCTGCCAAGGGAATGATGTCCATCTAGCTTCCAGTGTTTCAGGGCACCTTCCATTTACTCAAACTGTAAGCTTGAGCTGAGCTAACTAGAAGTTCCTTTTTCCTAGCTAACTCTGTTCCATTGCGAACACACACACACACACACACACACACACACACACACACACACACACACACACACACATACACACAATTATATCTTAGCTAGGAAAAAGTGTTTTTATTTACTGTCTTGTCACTTTTGTTCATTTTTAAATGGGAGCACTACTTTTTACTTTTGTGGTTAAAAAGTTGTAAAAACATATTTAAAACTACATTTTTCTGTGGAGAAACTGGTGATAATTTACTTTTTGGGGATGGAGTAAGTGTTTAAAAGTGCTTTTAACTGTGTTTTGGGGAAAATATTACTATTTTTTTACAACATACCTGTTTTACCGACTATTGCTGCTTAGCTTCCACATAAATCAGGCACCTTTTTGGCTTAACATGGAATAACCTACCAGTTCCTCAGTTGTACTTTCTTCCAGCTGCAAAAAAGAAAAAGATTAGTATGCAGCCGTTGCCACGACAACAGGCTGATATTTTGTCTCAGCCACAGGAGGGTGACTCTGCTATGGCCAAAGCTGGTTCCTCGGAGCACTCTTCTTTTTATTTGGGTCCCAGCAGTGTACTCCATATAGCTACCATAGACTGGGGGGGGTCAGACACTTTCTCTGCAGATGTTGGTGTACCCTTTTCAGGCAGGAGAGCAAGAATAGACTAAACATACATCTTCTCTTGTCTTGGTGACACTGGACACAATTATTTTTTTTTATTTGCCCCCCCCCTTTATTATTACTGTCTTGGCCCTCGTGCCCCATCTGCACAGGGTCTGCCAGCTCGTCCATGTTCCCTAAACTAATTCTGATAATTTGCTGAGGCCAGTCACAGGTCACTAGCTGTAGGGCTTGGTATGTCTGAGCTTCTGTATGAGGGGGAGAGACTTAGCCTTATTTCCCCCTCTCCTTGTGGCAGCATGGTATGGCCCTTGAGGGGTGTGCAGTGGGAGGTTCTGTGACATACTGTTCCACCTCCAGAGCAGCTCAGGCAAGCCCCACTGCCCCTGCTGACCATGCCTGTTCTGATGACATCCCTGGCCTCCACTAGGGATCATCTTCTAGAGACACCCATGTACCACCCCCCTCAGAATTGGTACACCTATCTGACCATGCCACTCTGTCACTTGCCCAAGAAGCTAATCAAACCTAGGTCATAGTCAGGGCTTTAGCCCACTGTCCCATCGGAGCAGCTGGACAAGAGTAATTTACTGGCCTTACCTCAGGATTTACTGGCTCCTGACCTTTCTTGTGTGTTTGGTTCTGTTAAAAAGAAAAAAAATATTTTCCTGAAGAGATTCAAGAGTTTAAACCTCAAAAGGAATGCCAAGGGACAGATGATATAATATCTCTGCAGATTTCTGATTCAAATTTAGAAGGCAGTGTGACTTCAGACAGTCCTAATGAAGGATTTGTTTTTCTGTTTCTCTGAGTCTATTTCCACAGTGAATCAATTATTTCTGTGGGAAAGCACTGATTTTTCTCAGTCCCTCAGAAAATAGTATGATTTATTTCAACTAGAATTTCTTGAACCTGCACCTATTCCTCCTCTTCCTTCTGTTTGCAAGATGTGTTTGTCACTGACTGAAATTTCCCTGACAATCATCCATCTGCCCCCCCCCCCACCCCAGAAAGCAGATAAATGATATAAGGATCCTTAGTCTTTAAAGTTTTTAATCAGACACCTGACCCAGCAGCTATAGCTTTAGCAAACCCTGTCCTGACAAGGATGGGAAATGTTTTGATAAGCTTGAGAAAAAAAGTGCATGTCTCTGGAACTCTTGTTTTTAGAATTCTCACCTGCAGGCTCAAATGTTGAACTTTAAATTGGCCACATGTGAGAATATGGGAATGTTTTGTCAATAGTTGCTTCTTGTGAGGAAAATTTAGCTTTGTGAATTTGGCTTCTGTTGTTTCTCAAGTCACTATCCATTGTTTAAAATGTGTGTACAAATCTACTGATACCACTTTCAGGGCTACTGACTCTAGAATTGTTATGAGGAGGTTTACCTGGCTGCATTCACAAAAACCTCCCAGATGACATCAAAAATTAAAGTATAAATTCTTCCTTGGATAGAAAACTAGTTTTTGACCCTTCTGTTGCAGACGATGTTAAAAAGTGTGATGAGAAGGGGCAGCTAATTCAAGGAATATTCAGATTTTTCAGCTCTACTTCCCCAAGTTTATAAAGGGATTCTACACTCCCTTACCTAATTTCAATTAAAAGCAAAATAAACAGTCCCAGCAATCTGCTGGTAAGCAGATGTTTAAAAAGCAGTGTCAGGGAGGTTCCAAAAAGAAAGAAAGACCTCCCCCATGGCAAATGACATTCTAATAAGTCTGGATGACGATATGATATAGTATCCACCCCCCGCCCTCCCTCCCAGGCAGTCCTTTAATTATCTCAGAAAGTTTGAACCTCCATTTCTGTCTTTTTGGCAACAGATTTTTCAGAAAGATGGGTCCTGAGAGTAATCCATCAAGGCTACTCACAGTAATGGGAATCTCTCCCTCCTTTTCAGGGGATTCCATCTCATCTGCCTAGCCAAACTATTTTCCTGTCATCCACCTTATGCTGTCTCTAGGTTGATGGAAGCTGTTCCTTCTCCTCAGTTAGGAGAAGGATTTTATTCAAGGGTGTTTCTGGTGCCAATGAAAGAAGCCTATCGAAGGTCAGTTCTGGACCTTTCCTTTCCAAAACAGTTTGTGATTGTGCCTGTTTAAAATCCTGTCACTTCACAACTTGTTACCCCTTATTCCTCATTTGAATATCCTAGTGACCTTAGATTCAAAAGATGCATATCATCACATTCTTATAGATGCAAACTTCAGGTGTTATTTAAAAGGTTTTGTGTGTATGGATAACATTATCAGTTTTCTGCTTTACCCTTTGGGCTATCTACTGCTCCAGCATTGTTCACAAAGTGTATAGCTCCTGTAATAGCTTACTGCAAAGTATTAACATGTTTCCCTTATTTAGATTACTTGCTTATCTTTGCAAAGTGTCAAGGATCTCTCACTTGGGTAAGGAATCTCCTACACAGACTGGGATTCCAAGAGAACATTTAGAAGTCTTTTCTGATTACTTCTCACAGGATTGTTCTTCTGGGGTGTCTGTTGGTTACGTCAAAGAGCTTTTCTTCCACAGGAAAAAAAAATAAGATCTGTATTTTGATCTATTCTGGAGGTTTTCCACTCAGACTTCTGTCTCAGTAAGGGAATTCCTTCAGATTCTGGGTCTCTTAGCATCAATGGTACTCATGAAAGCTCTTCCAAGATTCTACATGAGAAAGTTACCAGTGGAACCTGAAATATCTATGGTTCCAGCACCAACATCCCTTGATCTTTCTTTATCTTAATTTTTTATTAGAAGAATTTTCAAATTGTGTATGAACAGTAAAACTACTCAATAACAATGAATTAACTATATTAATATCAAACTAGAACATAAATTTATTTTCTTAACTAGAAAAACAAACATGTAAACAGGTAAACTAAAATCAACTATTTACAGAAGGTACCTGTTAACACACAGTTAAAGATGAATGTATATTTCCAATTGTTTTAACAATCATTATTTGCTTAATAGTTCATTTAGTCCTTTCCTTGAATTATATGAGGAAGTAATTCTTGTAGTTCTTGTTATAATTGTGATAATCTCAAAATGACTCACTTCAGAGGCGATGTTCCTGAATTCATTGAAGGAATGAATAGTGTCATTTTTCCAGTTCCTCATTATTACTTTCCTTGCAATTGACAGTAAGCTCCACAAAATTTGGTATTTCACTCTTGTAATACACTGAGGTATTGGAGTATTGAAAAGAACTAAGGATTTGGTCAATATACATTTATCAGAAAATAGAGCCTGTAGGAAATCATTCATTTTTTCCCCAATATAATTTTATTTCCATACATTCAAAGAGAATATGTTCCCAGTCAGCTTTTACATCTAGTTTACATCTCCAACAAATAATTCTAGTTTTAGATATGATTTCCATTTTATGTGGTGTATAAAATGATCTATACATGACTTTCCACATGAACAGTTTCTATTTAAATGAAGATGTAGTTAATTTAGAGGGTATTAAGATTAAATGTTTGTCTTCTTCATTTGGGAATTTTTTATTTATAATTTTAAAATAATTCCAAAATGATTCTTTAACGCAGTGTGTCTCTACTGTCATTGTTTTATATAGTTTAGATAGAAATTTGTTTCCAGTTATTTTTGTTGTATGTGGATCCCTAAGAAATCAATACATTTTGGAATATATTTTCTTACTGTTGGTTGCATAGTTTCTATTCTTTTTTTCAACATATTGTACACAACTTTGAACATGTAACCATAGTTTTTTCTCCAGATTAAACTTATCTAGTATATATTGAGCTGATAGAGTATTTTCTTTATGTAACAACTGGGACCAATAAATAAGATTATTTTCTTTAAAACATCTCATGACACACAGATTGGAAGAAGTGATATTATTTTGTGTATAAGCTATTGGAAAAATAAGAAACAGACATGCTTTATATGATGGAACTTTGAGGATAAAATTTCTCAGTGTACTTAGTGTTAAGTTAGTAATGAATGTGTTAACTTTAAGATTGGAGTTATTTATAAATTTCTCTTTTAATAGCCAATATATAGAATTATGTGGAAATAAAAATCTATTAGAATATCCTACAAAATTGGATTAAAGAATGTCCTAGAATATCTTTCCATTTACCAGTGTAGTAAGGATTTGACCATAATATTATTATATTGGTGGTGGAAGCAATAGAGTACAGTTCTAAGACTGGCAGACCAATACCTCCATTTGATCATTCTCTGATATGATTATTTAGTGCTATTCTAGATTTTTTAGGATACCATACAAATCTTAGGATTAAAGAATTACATTTTTGTAACAGTTTTAGGTGGGGGTAAGGATAGTGATTGTATTATGTATACACTTTTTGAAAGAATAATCATTTTAATAATAGAAAGCCTCTTGTCCATAGTAAAAACATTTATTCCAATTATTTATGTTTTCTATATTATGCAGTGTGATCTCATAATTGATTTCTATTATCTTTTTAATGTTTTCTACTATAACTATTCCTAAATACATTAACAGACTTTCTTGAACTAGATATTTAGTGAAATTTGCATGTACGTCTTTGCTATCATAGTTTATAGGTAGAATGTTTGTCTTTTTTTATTAAATGTAAATTCCGATTTTTTTTTAAAATCTTCTATTAGGGAAAAAGGAGTTGTGAGAGATTTATTATCTTTTAAAGTTAATATGATATAATCAGCAAATAGCTGAATTTTGACTGTTAAATCTGTACTACTTGAAGCTCCTTTAATGTCAGTATATGATCTTAAAAGATTAGCAAATAACTAAAGTGAATAGTAATGGCGAAAGAGGACATCCTTGTTGGTACCTTTTGTAATTTTCACTAGTTCTGAAGTAAGATATGTGGTGGTACAGCAGTAGTGTTGTTACCTCACAGCAAGAGGTTCTCCTGTTTGAGTCTCGGCTGGAGTACCTTCTGTGTGGAGTCTGCATGTCCTCCCCATGGTCGAGTGGTCTCTGAAAGACATGCGTGAATGGGTGTGCCTTCGCTGAAGGTTGGGTGTTGGGCTGGCTACTCGGCACCATAAAAAATTGACTGCCAATCATTAGCGGACCAGAGTTCTGCTGTGTCGACCCCTAACCGGGAAAAAGCCGAAAAGACAAACTGGTTCTGAAGTAAATTATCCTATTTTGATATATGCTTGAGAGTTGGTATACAAAAGATTAATGAGCTGTATAAATTTATGGGAGAAATTACTTTCTTCTAATACTAATGAAAGGTAGTTCCAATTTACTGAATCAAAAGCACAATTAATATCAAGACTTACTATTGTTAAACTTTCTTTTGTTTTATTAGTCAGATCAGTGAGGGACATTATTCTTTTAATATTATCAAATACATTTTTATTTAGTATAAAGCCTGTCTGATCATTATCAATTAATAGGGGAAGAAACTGTTTTAATCTGCCTGCATTTATGGACATAAATAACTTGTAATCGACATTTAACAAGGAAATTGGTCTATAGGATGAACATTTCATTGAGTCTTTATCTGTTTTTAGTATTGGCTTGATAAAAGAATAACTCCATGAAAGAGGAACTGCTTCTAAGTCTTTAACCATATTAAAAACTTTAAGTAATACATTTAGAGGCACTTTTGTCATTAATTTATAAATTTCTGGGATGATGCCATCATTACCTTGAGCTTTATTTATTTTTAACTTTTTGATATGTGACTTTAGTTTGGAGATTAAAATAGGTTTATCTGTAATACTAACTTGGTCAGCATTTAATTTTTTCTTGGTATGTTTCTTTATGAGTTTTTTTATTTTGTCTTTGGAGTCTATTAATGCATTATTTTCATTTATATTAGTGAAGTAATCTCTAATTTCTTTCAGTATGTCTTTTAAATATGAAACCTTCTTATTCTTGAGAGGTCAGAATATTTCTTTAATATGATTAGCTTTATTATATACTTTTGTGCTCATGGCTAACCTATGCATATATCTTGGATTAACTGTATGGTTTATGATTTTTATTCTCTCTAAATTTATCTTTTTTATGGTTTACAATTTCTAAGCACTTACTCTTCAGATCATTTATCTGTTTTAGATTATCTGAATTTGTGTTTTGATTATTAAGTTGTAACTTATCTATTTGCTCTTGTAGTTCATCAAATCTTTGTCCCATTATTTTCTTTTATGGGTAAACCAAGATAAGCTTCTACCATATAAATATGCTTTTAAAGCATCCCAAACATATGTCATGGAAGTGTCTTGAGTGTTATTGGAAGTTAAGTAGAATTAAATTTATTTTTGTAGAAATTCTTTAAACTCTTTTAAGTTAGTTATATAAGCGAATATATGTCTTATCTTTTTCTTCTTTCGGCTTTTTCCCGGTTAGGGGTCGCCACAGCGGATCACCTTGTCCGCACATTGAATGGCAGTGGAGTTTTACGGTGTCGAGTTGCCAGCTCGGCGCCCAACCTTCCACAGAAGGCACACTCACACGCACACCTAGGGCCAATTTAGAGTGTCCAATCCACCTGCAGCATGTCTTTGGGATGTGGGAGGAAACCGGAGCACCCGGAGGAAACCCACGCGACCACAGGGAGGACATGCAGACTCCGCACAGAAGGCACCCCAGCCGAGGATCGAACCGGAGAACCTCTTGCTGTGAGGCAGCAATGCTAACCACTGCACCACCGTGGCCGCCCTGGTGAATATATGTCTTATAGGGTTTTTAAAATTCTGTTTTTTTTTTTTTGTTTTTTTTTTTTTTTTCCAAACAATCTTTATTGCATTTTAATATAAAACAACAGACAAAACCAAAATAACTAGAAGTTGATAAGATATATGTATACATAAGCAGTGTGAAAACACAACACTACAGCTACAAAAAGATAGCAAATCTGATTGATAACCAAAGTGAAAAAAAAAAAAAAAACAACTATATACATAGGACATAAAACTCAGAATGTTCAGATATGGATCATAAAGCTGCTTGTCTATAATAATATGAGTTGAAAGGTTATTGCGTTATGGTCTGAAAGTGAAAATGTAATGATCCTTACTCTATCTAAGCTATTTTTAGGTCCTCATATATATATATATATATATATATATATATATATATATATATATATATACTATCAATTCTCACTTGTGTTCTGTGTCTGTGGGAGAAGTGTGTAAAAAGAGGGAATCTGAATCTGCATATTCTTGTATGTCTCTGAGATGTATTGAATCAGTGAATTTTTTTTAATTTTTTGCAGGTGCAGTGAGTTTCCTTTTCTTTTTGGAATTAGAATCTTCATCTTTTATTATACAATTGAAACCTGCTATTATAAGGCTACCTTTTAAGTGAATTATGATTTGTTCTATTTGTTTCTTTACACTTTCTACTCCTTTCCCAGGAAACCAATGTAAATTTATAAGTGTGTAATATTTTTTATTAACTTCTAATGTAACTGACCACATTAAGCCTTTATCATCCTTGTATGTGTTAATTATTTTGGGCATTTGGAATAGTGTTGTTCCATAATATTGTTACACCTGTTCTTTTTTGTGTGTGATGTGAACTAGTTAACACAGTCTACATTATGGTGTTAAGTCTGTTAATATCATCCTGCAATAGGTGTGTTTCTTCTAAAAAAATGAGCTGAGAGTTGAAAGTTTTCAAGTATCTAAATAAATTCCCCTGTCCTACGTGTTTAAACCATTAATATTTAGTGATATACAATTTAAACAAGACATTAAGTTAAGTCAAAGGATTTAAACATATTTTCTATAAAAATCATATAACGTGAACGTTTTATAATCACTCCTCTGTGTGTTTGAAAATCATCAATGCTTATATAAATATTAACTAGAAATATCTGTGACACCCGTGCACTGGTCCAGCAATCAAGGAGTCTCAATCCTCACCACTAACACCAGTGAGGGGCATCCACATTGGGAAGGATAACATATACACACACACAGTAAAGTACAATTTCCCTTAAGAGCATACAGAGATCACAGTCAGTCTGGGGCTGGTTTCACCCTTTCTCTCCAGGTCCCCAATAAGACTCCGCAATGGCACAGCTATAGGGTCCAGATCTCAGTCTAGTGGGCAAGCTAAAACCTCCACCACCCTCTCTGTTCAACCAGTGCTTTGTGTCCCTGCCCAAGTAGCTGACACACACTTTGAGATAAGAGTTATATGCAACCACACAGACACTCCTATGGAAGGCTGGCACAGGTTTTCAAGCTGTGCCCCTTTTACCCAGACTATACTGTAGCCACCACCCGCTAATATTTAACAGCTACTCAAAGGCCTTTATGAAAGGGTGTCCAATTATACTGTGTAATATTATTATCCAAATGGTAAGTGCAACTGAACAATCAAGGCTTATATAGAGTGTCTTTGTACAGTATCACTATATATATGCAATGTACTCTAGAGATTAAATTATCTTCTCTACACAAAACAGCCACAGTTGAATGGTTTAAACATATTTAATAATAAATAATAAAAACACAAGACAATACTTCTTACTGCACAGTGCTAGTCAAGAGTTCAGAGATCACAGAGAAATACTTAAAATAATAATACAGTAGAAAACTTTTGACATCAATACAGAAAAAAAAAACAAATCTAATTTTCCTAGTTCCTAGCTATATCTAAGAGAAAACACCGTTCTAAAATAAACTTGCATATAGAGCAAGACAGTGCTGCTGAGTTGGATGTTCTCAAAACAAATGCTCAAATGCCCTTAGTCTCTCTGTCCTTAAATTGATAACATAGTACCACTGATTCATTTCAGATTACATCATCTCTTTCTGGTTTTCAGGCTAACAGAACTCAGAGATTAATAGCCCCTTTGATCTTACAGCTGGTCAGGAAGCAAGAGAAATAAAAGAAATTATACATGTAAATTCTAGCCATTAACTCCAGCCTCAAAACAATAGACAGAATGCCTCCATCTAGACATCTCAGCTCCGAGTTTTAAATCAAAGAATTTCACAATGCTTGACTTATCAACTTTGTTACAGCTGAGTGCAATGTTGTTACATTTTTGCAGTTCCACATCTAACAGCATTTTCTTCCATTTAAGAGAACAAGCCTGTGGCTTATATTAATATTTACAAATGACAGAATTATCCACAAAATTCTATCTAGCTAGGCTGGCAGCCTTCACCTATCTTCACAATACCAATGAAAAAAATTATGTGGAAAATTGTTACAGACACCATACATTTTTTGCTTTTATTAACTGTAATGATATCATTACATAAACATTCCTACCCCAGCTGGAGTCTAAAATTCCCTGCTTAGATAAAAACTTATCCAAACATCTCCTTCCATTCTGCAAAGTGAAAGAAAAAAAATCCATTTACTACTCTGCTATAAATTCAGTAATTGTTCTCAGTGTAAAGTATAAGGATTAACTGTAACTTATTATTGATTCATTCTCTATAAAGTATAATAGATAAAAGAATTTAAAAGAATAAACATTATTCAGCTTATATTTTAGTAATTCTTTGTTACCGTAAATAGATACAAAAAGTTTAATATAAATATCGTAATATAGAATTATGTGTTAATATTTTCTGATAATTTTAAGTCACATTTAACATGTTAAAGTTAAAATCATTACCTTAAAACACAGCTGTACAATAGTTTTTCACCATTTAATATTTATCTTACTGTCTTCTTCTCTCTCTCTTCTCTTTTATACCACCTTCATTACTTATAATTATTATATGTAAGAAAACATTTTTGATTTACATCTCTTTTATAGATCTCTTTGAACCCACTTAATTATAATATCACTGCAAATCTAGTATGAGATAAGCATGTGAACAAAATGATTGGACCTATAACGTCATACATTTATAGTTGGTTGAAACAGCCATATTACCAAATCAACTTTATATTTGTTTTTGTCGATTTATCTTGCAGTTTGGTTACTTCTTCTAGTGTGATTGTTAAAGTAGTATTAAAGAATTTGGATTTTCCTTCCTTTCTCTCACACTCTTCCTACTTTCTTATTTCTTCCCCTTTTCTCTTTTCTTCTCCTTCTTCCCCTTTCTCCCCCATCTCTCACTCTTTTTTAGTTTGAGCTTTCACATGTTCTTTTCTTTGTACATAGAGAGAATTCAGTAGAAGAAAATAACAATTGCTAAGAACTTAATACATATGTAACATAAAAGTTCTGAAAGAAGGACACAAAGATCTCTAGTATTGTTAATAATAATAATATAACCAGAAATATTATTTTTTGACACATCAAATACAGTGTATCCTCTTAAAAACACTTCAGCTCCTTCATTCTACCAATACAAGTGGTGAGCATGTTTCTTCAATAACAGTAGTGGTGATATTAGGATATTTACTTTAGACTGGATATTCATTTTGCCATCAATAATTATGGTCAATAAATCTAAATAAAAAAGAAGTGGATCATAGTACTAGATGGGATGGAACATACATATGTAGGCAGACACTCAGTATGACCAGATTGATACATATAATTAGAGAGGTATGTACAAGTATCATTTAATTAAGTAGCTGATGTTCTCCAAGCCACTATTCTTGTGGTCAGGGGATAGGTTTAGGTCATATTATATATATAACATTGATATGTTGAAAGATATACATGTGTTGAATCTGACTAAATGTTGTTATAATGCATGAAACTGCAGTACTTGTAACTGGAGGTCTTCAAGAAGACAAATGTATTCTAATTCAAGTTTATATCACCCTTTCTGTCTCAGAAAATGCAAGTTAATAATTAGTTAAAAATGAAAAAAAAAGCACAATTGATTTATTTAAAAAGGTACTCTGTAAATGTACTATAATGTCAGCTTTAATATACCTTATTTTATCTCACAACTAAATAAGTGTGTAACATATTCAACTTGCAGATATTTGTCATGGAAGAGAGAAGGGTTGGCAACATATATTTTGTTAATGAGTTAACTTGGGTAAAGAAAGTGACGGTGTGATAATCATTTCTAAAAGGACATACAGTACTGGGAGATATTCTGTCATTTTCCTTATACATTGAGTAGTCTATACACAAATTTTAACTTTCAAGGATTTTTAGTAAGTTACTAAAAAAAATAAATGTCTTATACATCTAAACTAGGTGCATTAAGTCAAAGTGTCAGAAATACCATTTGAAGGTGATATAAAAGACAGAAAAATTATTTTATGTGATTTTAACAGACATGTTATAATGGCACCATAACAAAAGCAACGGAGTAAAGTTGCAAAGAGGGATATTAGTGGGGGTATAACTCAGATAGTCTTAAATTGATAAGGGTGAGCTGTGCAGCAATACAAAAGTTTTTCTCTATATATGTCAAACATCTGCATGCACCTTCGGATATGAGTGACACAGCAAACAATAACATCACCTTGGAACATACTTAGGTCATAACTAATGAAAGACCTTAAATTTACAAACAACCCAACACTTTGATGCTAGAGTAATACACACATGGTATGTTTACAAAGCCACCATGCAAACTTATTCTAATCCCTTAGTATATATATATATATATATATATATATCCTTTAGGATGGCTTTAGAGTTCAGGAAGGTGAAAGTGAATCAGCATCACATGACTGGAGAGCAACAGAGTTGGATAAACTGCTGACTTTGGCTTCTGGGAGTAGTAGGGGTCTAAACCACAAACTTTGTGATTATTTATTATTATCTGATGATTAGTCAGATTGGTATAAACTATTGGTCCTTTTCACACATATCTCAGGATCATTTAGTATAATGAAACACATATATACAATGTAATGTGGGATGTATCTCACCCGACATCTGCAGCAATTGGAGAGACCCCAAAAGTTCCTCATCAAAAGGATAAAGGGACTCCAAAATCTGTCATATGCTGCCAGATTGAAGAAACTCCAGCTCTATTTAGTTGCATACCGTCTGCTCAGAGATGACATGTACCTGACATACAAGGCCATGTCCAACCCGGAATTAATGGACATGCTCCACCTCAAAAAATCCAAATCCAACAAAACCACTAGAGCAAGTGACTTAAACCTTAGCACGGATATAAATAGGACATGCTGGAGGGATAGATTTATCACTCAGAGACTCCCTATGCTGTGGAATAAAATTCCGGTCCATGTGAGGCAGAGCACCTCGCTGGCTCTGTTCAAGAGAAATCTTGACCTGTGGATGGGAGATCGTAGGTTTATCCCGGGAATCATCTCTGTGTCACTGCTGGACAGAGGCACAACAAACTAATGGGCACAGTATTTTTTCATATAAGGGGTGGCGTAAGCCACAAAAATTTGGGCTAGGCTTATAAATGCCTTAGGGCAGATAGCCTAGTATAAACCTATGAACCTATGTATGCTACATAATTGAGGAGATAACCCACTTTTCCCTGAGATTACCAATTGGTACAGGCTTATAGAGCCTGCAATGTCAGTCACTCACTATTTTACTACATACTACCGTACTTTAGTTTAATAAAATGCTTTCCATCAACACAACACACACAAGACAAAAAATAATATATATATATATATATATATATATATATATATATATATATATATATATATCTAAACCCTTGCTGCTGCATTATTATATGTCTTCTCTTAAAGTCATTATAGAGAGCTTTAAAATACTCAAACTCCACCTAATATATTTTGAGATATAAAAGGCAGCTGTTGATTTATTATTATTGTGGTCATTTGCATTTAAATCATTTTCTTTACTCTTGTTTGGAATATATTCAAGTATGTCTAAATCTTTTAGAAATCACTGAGGACATTTTCACCTCTTTCACATTTATTTATTTTATTCCTATCTGTTCAGTCTCAGCAGCGCAAGTTAACGCTTTAAGAATTAATGACAAATTTAATAGAAGGAGTTAGGTTCTTACTTCTCTATATATCACAGTGAGTAGCTGCATATCCGTGTTGTCTTATTTGGGCTGCTTCATTCACTGATGCCATTGAATCTGAAATACTGAGTACTGAGAACATCTGTAGCTCTGCTTCATACTTTTGTGATGCAACTAGAATAAACTTAGTTTACATAGGTCTATAGCTCCGTTTTGCTTGTATTATGTTAAAATTAATTTTAAAGTGTAAACTTCAGAAAATGAATACCTCCAGGAAAATGAGCAGGTTGTTTCAATTAGTGACAGGCATTTGCTACTGTTATTAGGTAACCAGGAGTACTGCTAGTTTAAAGTTGCATCTGCATGACTAACGTCTTGTGCGGAGCAAGAGAAGGAATAACTTTAAAAAAAGAAAAGCTTCTACCCTCGTGGCTAAGGCGGGAAGAGGACTTTGAATTAACGTAGGAGCAACTCTTAGTTAGCTCATGCTCAATTTTCAGTTATTCAAGTAGGAAAAAAACAAGCTGTTGAGCATATATATAAAAAAATAAAGCAAAAGTGGAAATGTGATCAGCATGCACATTTCACAGTACACCCCTGTCCGACTTCTTCCCACAACCAAGAAAATCACCCCTCTCTCATCAGCCACATTAAATTAGACTCACATACAAGTTTCGTGTATGTGATCTCGGTGTTTTGGGTTTTGTTGTAATGGGCTTTCGTTTTTGTCTAGTAGATCCATATATATATATATATATATATATATATATATATATATATATAAGTTCTATATTGAATCTTTGATTCAAATTAACATTGAGATTTTATATACTGAAATCAAACCCTTAACCTTCAATATTAACTATTAAAATACAACACACAAAACGTATGTTTTTGCAGGGGACAAGCCCCACTACCCCCACATCCCCACATCCCTGCACCTATAAATATACTAAGTCCAACACACAACACTAGTGAGAACAAATTCCCTCATCCCACTGTCTCTTGAGATTAGCAAAATGCTATCAGTACCAGGCTATCATAATATAAGTCAAAGGAAAGAACTCTCCATTCCTCCTTCACTTAAACTTCTGGCTTCCAATAAACAGCATTAATAAATCCCAGTAGAAGTGAAAGTAATATATTCCCCATTCTCTTTATTTCACCAAAATGCACTATTGATTTATTTTTTTCAATAAAAACACATAAAAGGATTGCAATATGAGAATGTGCAGGACTACTCATATGTTTTAAACGGTTTACCTTTACAAAAGTGAAACACACTTGTGCAATTGCTCATATGAGCGAATCATAACATCGAAAAACAAAACCGCGACAGTTTCCAATGTTCAGAAATCAGCAAATTGAATAATGCTGCTGTCTGGTTAACATCCCTGCATTAATAAGTCAAGTCAGCAACTAAGCTCTGTAAATTACTAGCCTGTTTGTTTCAGATTCATCAGTCACTTTTAGGTCATAATTGTAAGGTGGTCCTTACAATGTGGTTTATAAACACTAATGTTGCCCTCCCACTAAAATGCCAGACTTCAAAGTAGTTGTAATATGCAATTATTTGTGTAGGCATGGGACCATAAGGTTGAAAAATACTGTAATGTTGTTTGATGTGTTGCAAAAATATGCAGAACATGTCTTGTAAAACTGTAATGAATAACTGTTTATGTAGCTTCACAGCACTTACTCCTCAGGTTCAGTTCCAACTTAGGGCTGCCTTCTGTGTGGAGTCTGTATGTCATCCTTGTGTCAGTGATAACTTTCAGCAGTTTCTCCATTACTCTGCCACATCCAAAGTTGGCTTCCTAGTGTAGTTCAAGGACCATAATTGTGATTTTCAGGACTGCAAGACTATTACAGTGAACAAGTTCAAGAGTACATATTTGCTTTAGATGTTGTGGCATCTATGATTATTACCCCTAGTGGTGATCTTTGTCAAGAGTACTGGGGTTTATGCCCCAGCAAACCATATTTAAAGTGTAACCATAATTTTTGTAATTTAGGGTTTTAATATTGAAATTGAAGTTTATATTTTTGCAGTTAGGCAACTCATAGTATTGGGTCTCCCAGTAGTGATAGGCAACCCCCAAAATATATCAAAGGGGTATGTAAATATGTAGATGTGTATTTGTTTGACTGTGTGTGTGTGTGTGTGTGTGTGTGTGTGTGTGTGTGTGTGTGCAGCGCGCACGCGTGTGTGTGTGTGTGTGTGTGTGTGTGTGTGTGTGTGTGTGTGTGTGTGTGTGTGTGTGTGTGCGCTCACGCATGTGTGAGTGCGCATGAGCGTGTGTGCACGTCTGGGTTGTCTACAGAGTGTAGCAGACTACTGTCTGAACCAGAAGAGATTCAATGTTTTATGGATTTTGTTTCCAGGATATCTGGCTCCCCTGCAATTCTGAACAGAATAAAGCAGGTATTTCAGTCCTAATGAATGAATTAACTGTTTAAGTAAAATGAGTTTTCTATTTAAGAAAATGTACTATGCTTATGAATGCATGTTTCTGGTGTTTCAAAGATGTTGTTGATAATTAAACCAAAATGTGATGCTAATAGAAATGATCTCAATTGTAAGTTTATTATTATTTATTTATTTTTATTTATTTTACATTTGTTGACCGGGATAGTCCGACTGGATACATGTCCATTTTCAGCGGAGGCCCGGGGAGAAAAGCTCCAACAGAGTTACAATGACAGATAGTTACAAAATAGAGTTTAAGATGAACAAAAAAATGAAAAAGAAAAAAGCAATTTACATACTATCATAAACTACCATGCTCTAACAAATGCAGAATACTACAGTTCATTATACTGTACATTAATAACATGCTAGCAAAGTCATTAGGACAAATTATAGCTTAGAGTTTGGCTAACATATATTGTTCTTTTGAGGTTAGATATCCCCTCGCTAGGTTGTTCTTTTTGGGATTGGATAATACTAAGAACTAGTATGGGCTTGGTTTACTTCAAAGAGCTAGTCTGGGTTTGTGCAAGGACAAAGCCAATGTGACTTATAATGGAGTTTTAGACTCTTTTTGAATTGAACTAGTGAAGCATGTGGTTGTTGGGGAGGGAGTTCCATATTTTTCCAGTGGTATTGGCAAACAGAGCGTCACCACCTAGGTTGTAAGATTTAATTGTTTGGACAAGGAGTCTATTTGCTGAACGAAGACAGCTTAGATTGGTGTAAGGAATTATTATATTTTTTAGAGCAGGGGTGTTCTCAGGTTGTTTAAGGATTTTAAATGCTTCTATGAGTTGGTACAGCTGGAGAAGATTTGGAAATTCTATCCAGCCAAGTTTTTTCAGGTTAAATCAATGGTGTGTTCTGTAGGGCAAGCCAGTTGCAAATCTGGCAATATGATTATAACAAGATGAGAGTTTGTTTAGGTCAGATTTGTTAAGGTTAGTAAGCACAGGAGAGGTATATAGTAGGGTAGAGAGAAGGTATGAGTGGGCAGTGGCTGCTCTGGCAGTTGGAGTTAGGAAGGTTTTTATCCTGTATAAGGACCCAAGTTTCTTGTTTACTGACTTAATGGTTTGGTTGATATGCATATCAAATCTAAGTTTATTGTCAATGTTTACTCCTAGTAGCTTTGTATAGGAGTCAGGGGAGATAATGGTCCAATTGTTGGATTGTATAGTAAAGTGTGTGGTAGGTGGGTTATTAGTTGGGTAGAAGAGTAGTTTGGTTTTGTTTGGGTTTAAGATCAGGTGATGCTCAGCGAGCCAGTTTTTGACTGTAGTAAAACTGTGCTGGGTTGTAGTAAGTAGGTTTTCTAGAGAGGCATTGGAACATATTAGAGTTGAGTCATCTGCATACTGAATACAGGTGGCTTCAGGGATAACTGTATGGAGGTCATTTATAAAGACTGAAAAGAGAAGAGGTCCTAATATGGAGCCTTGAGGAACTCCTATGGTATTTGGTAGCAGGCAAGAGAGCTTGTTCTGCCACAGTACTGCTTGGTCTGCCAGTGAGGTAGGCTTGAAACCAGTCAAGAGCTGTATTTTCTAGATGCAGGGTTTCCAGAGTCTGGAGAAGTAGCTGGTGGTTTACCATGTCAAAGGCTTTCGACAGGTCCAGGAAGAGAACAGATGATATTTTTTTGTTATTCCGGTTAAGGTTTATTTTTTCGGTAAAAGAGAGGAGGGCAGTGTTCATACTGTGATGGGGTCTAAATCCATGTTGAGAGTCTGTTAGTAGTTTGTTCTGGGTGAGATAGGACATTAGTTGGTTGTGCACACACTTTTCCATAATTTTGGCAAGTGGTAATAGTATGGCTATTGGTCTGTAGTTTGATAGTTCTGTGGATGTGCTGCCTTTATGGAGTGGTATAACGTAGGATATTTTCCATATTGAGGGGATTGTGGCCTCGGTTATGGTTCTGTTAATTAAGATCGAGATAGGGTAGGCTATGACATCTGCAGCTATTTGCAGATATTCGGCTGGGAGAAGATCAGCAGAAAGGGTGGTTGGCTTTAGCTTTTTCAGGATGTGGACACAGGTTGGAGGTTAAAAGAGAGTAGCGAGCTGGGTATAGCATTTTTTGATGTGGAGGAGGGAGGAGACAGTTGGTTAGCTAAGGACTGAATGGTCTCGGTGAAGAAAGTATTAAAGGTATTTGCTACTTCTTATCAGATAATGTTCCTGGGGTAGGAGTGGTGGATTTGCCTCTTTGGAGAAGTTTATTTAAGCCTGCCCAGAACTTTTGAGGGTTATTTTGGTGTTTATGTTGCAGATGGTAAAAGTAGTTTTTCTTGTCTAGTGTGATGGCTTTTTTAGTCTTGTTTCTTAGTTGTTGGAATTTAATACGATCTAGGGGTAACTTGGTAGTACGCCATTTGTCCCATGCTTTATCCCTAATTGTTATTTTAGATTTGGACTCTGTTGTTAGCCAGGGTGCTAGTTGTGTTTTAATTCTGGGCGACCGTTTTGGAGCATGAGAGTCAAGTATGGTAAGGAATGTGTTATTAAAGAATGACACTGCCTTGTCTAGGGGAAGGTACTTTAGCTTTGACCAATTACAGGATTTGAGTTCCATGTGAAATTTTGTTGGGTCAAAGTTTTTCTTGGTTCTGATGGACCTATAGATAGGCAAACTAGCGCAGATGGTTTTGTCTTTCATAATGTATGTGATCAGGTGATCACTAAGATCATTGGGGAGAGTCCCAGACATATACTTATGGGGGTGTCTGTTGGTGAGTATCCAGTCAAGAATACTCTCTTTTTGGTTAGAATTTCCTAGTCTGGTGGTAGAGGATATGATCTGTGAGAATCCATGGAGGTTTATAGAAATGGGGTTGGACTGTGCGGAACATTGGTTCCAATCAATATTAACATCGCCCAGAACAATAGTTTCTTGAGGGTAGTTGTTAGCTATCCAATTTAGAATTATCTCTAATGTTTCTGAATTATTCCCAGGGGGGATATAGATCACAATTAGATTTATGCTTTTTTGATTGTTTAGTTGTAGTTTTAGAGCTATTATTTCAGCATTGGAGACCTGGGGTGGGTGCTTGGGATTAGTTATGATGTTAAGTGTGCTATTCTATAAGACAGCTAACCCACCTCCCCTTATTTTTTCATCAATTGCACTTGTGTATATTTTGTAAATAGGTGTACCACACTTCCACTGAATAATGCAGAAATGGGCAGCATCTGGGTTGTACATGCAATTATCATCCATTTTGTAAATGTTTTGTTCTGATGTGGGCTGTAGTAGTAGCAAACTGACCCTGGCAGAAGAGTTCACTACCATCAGCAACAGTATCTAGGCTTAAACTTTAAGAGGCTCAGGTTTTCATAGGCAAAGTAAATGATATAATTTCTCCATTGCATCTTCTGTCTTCCCTGACATCTCTTCCTGGAGGGGGGGGGGGGTTGTCCCTGTTATACATCCAAATGAAAGCACCAGAAAACATCTCCCATTCTGTTCCCACATCAGCTGATCTCTCTTTACACAAGAAGCAGTGACTCTAGCCGAGGTCAATTAAGACTTCAGGACTTCTCACTCAAACATAGAAAAATGAAGTTCAGAACCCAATAAGGAAACCTAATCATTGCACTTCGTACAAAATGTCATCCTTTCAGCTGATACCTTTACCAAAAGTCATAGGTCAGGCAGTAAAACTTGTGGTGTGGAGTTTACCAGGGACTTCTCTTTGACTGGAAGACCCTTGCAGCCAAATCAGTCTCACTCTGAAGAAGTTGAGCCAGTATGTGGTCTCAACAGCCACAAGATTAAGGCTTGTGTGGTCAACTGTAATACCCGTCAAGTGGCAGACAGGCTGTTTATTAGAGAAAACATAATGTGTTTAGGGCTGCACATATGGTAAGTATGCCTGACAAATTTAATAGTATTTCATTAGAAATAAGTTAAAGTCCTAAATGA
The DNA here is from genome assembly GCF_019279795.1 of Protopterus annectens. NCBI lineage: Eukaryota > Metazoa > Chordata > Ceratodontiformes > Protopteridae > Protopterus > Protopterus annectens. Next base: position 977,957,275 of record NC_056726.1, on the reverse strand, counting down.
GATAAAAGCTGCACTTTTAGTTGTATTCACTTGTGCTCCAGAAAAGTGCATCCCATGATTTGTTGAACTGCAGTAAATGATCACTCATTTATAGATCATTTTAGTCAAATGGAATTAGCAAGCCACACACTTCTGTTTCACAGTCCAGAGCAGTGTCCTTATCTAACTTACTTAAACTTCTCTAGGCATGCTTTGCTTTGCATGTATAGCAGTTTCTGATGTGGCTTAGTTATGCATTCTATGTGCCATTCTTTACGGTTCTCATTTTGTCAGATGTAATCTTATTTTCTGTTATAATTTTGTGTTTTTTGTGATGCAATGTTTAGTTTACATATAGTATATAGCATTGCTCCTACAATACATATCATATAAGGGGAATGTTACACATCTGCAGACTGGAAGTACAAAAGTCACAAAAAGAATTCAAGTCTGAAGGAGACCGAACTGTCATCCGTCTTCATTTGACCTCCACAAACATCATCATCAGCCCCCTTTTTCCCATTTTCTACATGAGGTCGGGGAGTCATGTCACTTGTCACCAGTTCTCCCTATTAAGTGCTACTCTCCTACCGTCTTCGACAGTCATGCTTGATTGTCGGAGGTCTTCTCTCACACGATACTTCCACTTCTTTTCTGGACGCCTTCTTCCTGTCTGCCATAAATCTTGTCACCAAATTGTCTTCTGCTTTCCTGCACATGCCTGAACCACAGTAACTTGTTCCATTTGACCTTTTCTGCAATTGGAGCTACTTTGGCCTCTGCTCTTACATCTTCATATCTTCATCTGTCCCACAGTGTGCATCTTACCAGCCATCTTAGGCACTTTATCTCCATCACCTCTAGCTTCCTCAACTGTTCAGCCTTTACTGCCAAGATTTTGGTATCATACAGTACTGATCGCACCACTGTTTTATACACCTTATCTTTAAGCTTCTTTGGCATTCTTCTGTCATACACTACCCCAGCCAGTTGGTTGCAGCCTCTCTGATTCTAGCTTTGACCTCCTCATTCAGACTTCCCATCTCCTCAACCACCCCTCCCAGATACTTGAAGCTGTTCATAGGTTGATACTAGGCTATTGGCCCTATGGTCTATACAAGCCTAGCCATAACAATTCCCTGGCTATTTCTTCCCACAATACTTACTTCCCTGGACCCCTGTCTAGCAGGGCAACTGATGTGATCCCTGGGGTGAATTTCCTATCTCCCATCCAATCATCAAGGTTCCTTTTGAAGAGGGCCAAAGAGGCCCTCTGTTAATTTCTTCTACTATTTTCCCTTCTATCTCAGTTCTCAACTGCTTCTGATTTCCCTACTTTTCTGCCCTTAGAACTATCTTATCTGTACTCAGTTTCATCCTATGTGCCTTCAGTTTTGCATTCCATTCCCCTACCCTTTGCTGAAGTTCGAGTCGTCCTGTATTGCCACACCATCTACATACAGCATCTTTGTTAATCGGTTCGCTCCAACCTGTTGCTAATGTAGTCCATCACCAGTACAAACAGCAGTGGGCTCAGAGCTAAACCCTGATGCACATTCTGTAAGACTGAACATTGTTCTTACTTGAGTCATTGGGTCCTTGTACATAGCTTACACTAGTTCTACCAATCTTTTTGGGACTTCAAACCACTGCAGGACTGCCTAAATCAGATTGTGTGGCCTTGTCATGTGAATTCTCCAAGTCTAGGAATGCCCAGTTAAAGTCTTTCCTCATTTCTAGCTTTTTCTCAAGTATCTCTCTCACTGTAAACATCAGGTTGGTTGTGCTGCATCCTGGTCTGAATCCAAACTACTCATTTCCCATCTTACTTTCTACAACTCAGAGTATTCACTTATCAGTCACCCTCTCCAGAAATTTCATGTAGTGTAATAGGAGTTTGATACCTTTATACTGCCCGCAGTTTTAAATGTTCCCTCTGTTCTTGAACCCTGGCATTGATATGCTTATTCTCTAGTCATGTGGGATACGCCTTTCTTTCCACACTGCTATGAGTACCCCCAGAAGCCATTTCTTCCCTGTCTCACCCAACATCTTGATGATATCTCCTGTGACCTCATCTGACCCTGCTGCTTTCCATGACTTCATTTTCTTTAGTGCTGTTCTTACGTCTTCTATGGTGGGCTCCTCCTTTTCTCTCACCATAGGTTGTGTCTGGGGTAGTACAGCTTCTGTGGGGATTTCTTCATTCAGAAGCTGCTGGAAGTATTCCTTTCATCTGCCTTTAATGTCCTGTGGATTGGTGAACAGGTTGTTGCTGGCATCCCTTGTGAAAGGTGTCTGACTATCTTCTTTATCTTTCTGTCTTTGCCTTGGAACCTGATAGAGTTTCTTTGTGCATTACACTGAGCCACTTTCCAGAAGTTGGTAGAGTGCCTCTGATGCCTTGTTTTTTGCTACTGCAACTCATTTATTAACCCATTTGTTAGCCAACCAGTAGTCCATCATAGCTCGATCTGCATTTTCTATCTCCCACTTTGTCCTGCACTCATGCCTTCTTTTGATGACTTTTTGGACTGCTGCATTCCACGACCAACTTTCTTTATGCACCTTATTTCCATACCTCACTCAGCCACAAATCACTTCTGTAGTCCTTATACATTCTGTTTTGATGCACTGCCAGTCTTCTTCAACTCAATCTATTTCCTCTTCTTCTTAGGGTGTTAGAGCCCTGAGTAATTCCTTGAACTGTTGTGCTTTCTCTGACCACTGCTTGCAACTGTTTGTGGCAAGCAGTGGTTTATGCTGTGGGCTGACTGTTTCACTGAGGATGACTTTGCAATCACATATTCTACCCCAGTGCCCTTTCCTTGCTAGGAGGAAATCTACCTGAGTTGCATGTTGGCCACCTTTGTATATGATCTTGTGACTGACTGTCTTTCTGAACCACATGATGACTACCATCAAGCCTTTTACCAGGTAGAAGAAGTTTAAAATGGCGTCTTCTTCTTTATTCCTGTTGCCCCACCTATGTGGTCACGGCACTCCTCATATTCTGTTCTGTCTGTCCTGATATGTGCATTCAGGTCAACCATTATCAGCATCAATTCCTGTTGTCCTGCTTTATCCAGAAGGGCCTACAACTGCTGTATGAATGCACTCTCTTCCTCATTATCTCAACCCTGCTCTGGGCAAACACTGAAATTATGAAAACTGGTTTGACCGCTACAAATCACTTCATTAACAAGCTGATCCACAGAAGCATTCATACTTAAGCTGTCAGGGAAGTACATAGCTTTTGATAATTAATGACATTGCATTCTTTATATATCACAGTTGCTGAACTCAGTCCTTCTCACCATTCCTTGCCCACTCAACCCCACTTTTCTTTCTACCTTTCTACTCTTCTAGACTCTTCTCAAATTTGCTTTCTCTCCCTAGCTAACCTTCTGGACTTTTCTCATTTTTGTAGTAATCCACATTCTGTATTCACTTTACCTTTTTATTTATTTTATTTACTAGTTAGCCAGCTAAGCCCACTGGATATAAATGTCAGGTTAAGTAAACTGCTCAGAGCTACACTGTAAGCAAACAGAGGCTGAGAGAATCAAGACATCAACTACAAGAAGCAGCCTGTCATGATTTTGTTGCCTTTCCTCCCTCTCCTGAGGTGCCTCACTGTTAACTATAAATAATGTAGAATCTAAACTCTTCCTTTTGTAGCACACACCCAGGAATTCAAAAATACCATTGCTTTGATTGTGGTCAAGTCATCACTGTTTACAATGCATACACAATGAGCCCTGAGGCTTATTAACAATGCATGCTTCCTGACCAGTTTGCACAACAGGCAGCTCCTCATCATAACCACAGTAAGTACCCACAGGAAGATTGTGTTAAACCAATACACGGCCAGAGTAGAGTACAAGCAGGTATAATAAATACTGACTGTGCATAAGCATTCATGTTTGTTGAAGTGAAACTGTGTGCACAGATGATAATTCTAAGGTATTCATTTACTGTTGTAATTCAAGTTTACATGTATGAAGAGAAATGTCATGTGGATGAAACAGAAGCTAGGACAAGAGTGGAGTATAGAGGTGGTAGTGGGGCACATACCTCTCAACATGTCAGTGTAAGAAATCTGGACAAAGCCAAAAATAATGGGGAGCAAAGGCCCAAAAATATGGACAGATTTTAAATATTGATCCTATAAACTTAGAAAGCTGCTAGAATGACAAATTTTATATTATTATGTATTTTCTGAAAGATATGAACTCTGAAACTCAAATGTCTGTCATTATTTAATATTATTCAGTGACTTCAGTCCTCAATGATTTGCTAGAAAACAACAAATTTTATGAGGAACAAAACAGAAATAAGAGCTAAAAATCTGGACATTCTGCAAAAATCTGGAGAGTTGAGAGGTATGGTAGGACACACATTGACAGAAGACTTAAAATGGAGCTACTGATCAAAGCAGGTGTGCCGAACACAATGGAGAAGGGAGTATGACACATATACATGGGTATCAATATGAAAAAGTTGAACTTAGCAAATGAGAAACTCAAGACAGGATGGGTGGAAGACATTAAAGTAATACGATGTCCCAACCAAAAGTAGTTTTGACATTATCAAAAGTATTTTTGTTTACCTGTGCTATAATGCAAACCTCATAAAAAATAAGTCACCCTAAGGAGATTAGGACTAATTACTCTCTTCAGTGAAGTAGTGGTGAGTGTACCCAAGGGTGAGAGACTAGTGATTGGAGCGGACTTCAATGGGCATGTTGGTGAAGTGAACAGAGGAGATGAGGAAGTGATAGGTAGCTATGGTATTAAAGAGAGGAATGCAGAAGGTCAGATGATTGTGGATTTTGCGAAAAGGATGGACATGGCTGTGGTGAATACGTATTTTAAGAAGAGGGAGGAGCATAGGGTGACATACAAGAGTGGAGGAAGATGCACACAGGTGGATTATATCCTATGTAGGAGGGCTAGTCTGAAGGAGATTGGAGACTGTAAAGTGGTGACTGAGGAAAGTGTAGTTAAGCAGCATAGAATGGTGGTCTGCAGGATGATGTTGGTGGTCAAGAAGCGGAGGAGGAGTGTGAAAGCAGTGCCAAGGATTAAATGGTGGAAGTTAAAAAAGGGTGATTGTGAGGTGGAGTTCAGGGAAGAGTTAAGACAGGCACTGGGAGGCAATGAACAGTTACTGAATAGCTGGGTAACTACAGCAGAGCTAGTAAGGGAGACTGCTAGGAAGGTGCTTGGTGTGACATCTGGACAGAGGAAGGAGGACAAGGAGACATGGTGGGTTGAGGAAGTACAGGAGAGTATACAGAGGAAGAGGCTGGTGAAGAAGTGGGATTGTCAAAGAGATGAAGAAAGTAGACATGAGTATAAGGAGATGAGGCGCATGGCAAAGAGACAGGTGGCGAAGGCTAAGGATAAGGCATATAGAGAGTTGTATGAGAGATTGGACACTAAAGAGGGAGAAAAGGACCTGTACCGATTGGCTAGACAGAGGGACAGAGCTGGGAAAGATGTGCAGCAGGTAAGGGTGATAAAGGACAGTGAGGGAAACGTACTCACAAGTGAGGAGAGTGTGTTGAGTAGATGGAAAGAGTACTTTGAAGGGCTGATGAATGAAGAGAATGAGAGAGAGAGAGAGAGAGAAGGTTGGATGATGTGGGGATAGTGAATCAGGAAGTGAAGCAGATTAGCAAGGAGGAAGTAAGGACAGCTATGAAGAGGATGAAGAATGGAAAGGCTGTTGGCCCAGATGACATACCAGTGGAAGCATGGAGGTGCTTAGGAGAAATGGCAGTGGAATTTTTAACCAGATTGTTTAATGAAATTTTGGAAAGTCAGAGGATGCCTGAGGAGTGGAGAAAAAGTGTTTTGGTACCTATCTTTAAGAATAAGGGTGATGTGCAGAGCTGCAGTAACTACAGAGGGATAAAACTGATCAGTCACAGCTTGAAGTTATGGGAAAGAGTAGTGGAAGCCAAGTTAAGAAGGGAGGTGATGATTAGTGATCAGCAGTATGGTTTCATGCCAGGAAAGAGCACTACAGATGCAATATTTGCTCTGAGAGTGTTGTTGGAGAAATACAGAGAAGGTCAGAAGGAGTTGCATTGTGTCTTTGTGGACTTAGAGAAAGCATATGACAGGGTGCCTAGAGAGGAGTTGTGGTATTGTATGAGGAAGTTGGGTGTGGCAAAGAAGTATGTAAGAGTGGTACAGGATATGTACAAGGGTAGTGTGACATTGTTGAGGACTGCGGTGGGAGTGACAGATACGTTTAAGGTGGAGGTGGGATTACATCAAGGATCAGCTCTGAGTCCTTTCTTATTTGCAGTGGTGATGGACAGGTTGGCAGATGAGATTAGACAGGAGGCCCCGTGGACTATGATGTTTGCAGATGACATTGTGCTATGTAGTAAGAGTAGGGACCAGGTTGAGGAGACCCTGGAGAGGCGGAGATATGCTTTAAAGAGGAGAAGAATGAAGGTCAGCAGGGCTAAAACAGAATATATGTGTGTAAATGAGAGGGAGGGTAGAGGAATGGTGAGGATGCAGGGAGCAGAGTTGGTAAAGGTGGATGAGTTTAAGTACTTGGGATCAACAGTTCAGAGTAATGGTGAGTGTGGAAGAGAGGTGAGGAAGAGAGTACAGGCAGGGTGGAATGGGTGGAGAAGAGTGTCAGGAGTGATTTGTGACAGACGGGTACAAATAAGAGTGAAAGGGAAGGTCTACAAGAGGGTAGTGAGACCAGCTAGGTTATATGGGTTGGAGATGGTAGCATTGACGAAAAGGCAGGAGTCAGAGCTGGATGTGGCAGAGTTAAAGATGTTAAGATTTGCACTGGGTGTGACTAGGATGGACGGGATTAGGAATTGGTATATTAGAGGGTCAGCTCAGGTTGGACAGTTTGGAGACAAAGCAAGAGAGGTGAGATTGTATTGGTTTGGACATGTGCTGAGGAGGGATGCTGGGTATATTGGGAAAAGGATGCTAAGGATGGAGCTGCCAGGTAAGAGGAAAAGAGGAAGGCCTAAGATAAGGTTTATGGATGTGATGAGAGAGGACATGGAGGCAGTTGGTGTGAAAGAGCATGATGCAGAGGAGAGGAAGAAATGGAAACAGATGATC
>NC_056726.1:977860181-977945181 GCF_019279795.1 Protopterus annectens | reverse complement strand
TTTCTTTGAGAATTTGATGAAAGGCCAGATAATACGGATTTCTAGTCTCTGTACCAATGATGACATGTATGTTGAAGAAGTTGATGGTTTACTGACTTGTTTTAAGGAACGAGGCTATTCTAGCCATGATACTGAAAAAGTGAAGACTACTCATCAACTGGGCATGCTATATCATCACAAAACCTACCTCAACTACTCTTCCAAACAAGCCCTTGCCTCCTCCTTCCTGCCCCCCCTCCCTTCTATATGGCACTCCTGTCTTTACCAACATTCTCACCAGTATAAAATCCAAACTACAAACATGCTATAATGCATTTGCAAGGTCTGTCACAAATGGACAACACCTATCCCACCACTGCACCTCCCTTGTACTACTGAACTGGCTAGAACTACCTCATTACCTTACTTATGTTCAACTAAAACTACTGCCCGTAAACTAATTCACAATCCATCCAGCTGCCCAGCTCTTTCTAATCTATTTAAACCATACCATCTCAATAGACCCCTCCGCTCTGAAAATCAGATGCTTTTACAGGTAGAGAAACCCAGCCTTATCGCTGGTCACTGGCTCAACTCCTTTTCCACTGCTAAGCTATGGAATTCTCTCCCACCCTCACTTAGATCTACTAGCAATACCCATATCTTTAAAATGTCTCTGAATCTCTACCTTTCCTCCCACTGGCTATGTCCTTGTGCTCACTCCTCACAACCCACTACCCGACCTTTATCTCTCCCTGCTCTACACCCATCTTTGCTCTCTTCTTCCTTTCCACCACATATACCATCTTCTGTATCTCCTTAACAGCTAACCCTCCACTGTTCCCTCATGCAAATGCACTGACAATTCATATTTTTAGCACCACTTCAGTGCCTCTTCCTATATCAACAATCACACTGTACAGCCAGTAGCTAGATTTACTCAAGTATTTTCCCTTTTCCTTCTTTAACTAAACTCCTAGGTAGTTTTAATCTGTTATTATTGATATATGTATTTTTTCTAACAAACTGTATATATGGCATTGTAACTCGAGATTTATCAGCTTAAATCTAACAAAATTGTTATTTTGTATTTGTATTTCTTCTCATTGTATGTATTGTACTGTTAGTTGTGCTTTATGAAATTGTATGCACATACCTCTGTGGAACTTTTGCACTGTAACTTGTGCTTTATCAAATTGTATATGTATCTCTGTGTAGTTTTTCTCCCTGGGCCTCCACTGAAAATGGGCACTTTATGGCCCAATGGACTTTCCCAGTAAACAAATGCAATAAATAAATAAATAAATTAAGACAGACAAGGGGTCAACCATGGTTTAAGAGTGGAAATTTTAATGAGTTCAATGATCCTGCTGCTTCTATTCATGATTGATGAGGAAGAGAACTGGGCACCCTGGGATCATTATGAAATATAGTAGTGACATACGCAGGATCTGTGGGGTAATTGAAAGTAATTGGAAGATTCTGCACTCCGATGATAAAATCCGGGCTATAGTGGGTCCAACTCCATCTTTTAGTTATAGGAAGGCTTTGAATTTGAAACAATTAGTTTGTAATGATTCATTTATGTATCCTCCTACCTCTGGTGTGATTAAGTCTTGTAGGGTTGGTAGTTTCCCATGTAGAAGTTGTAAGGGGTGTAATTTTATTGACACCTCGTTTTTCTACATCCAGTAAATAAACAAAATTAAAGGTTAAATGTATATGCTGGCGGTAGGATGAAGAATTTAGTGTACTTAGCTAAGTGTTTGAAATGTATTCTTTTTATGCGGTTAAGACTAACCGTATGTTGAAGGAACGTATTATACAACATGTGAGAGATATACGGTTGAAGACATCACATAATGCACTAGCGCAGCATGCTACGTTCTATCTGGATCATTCTTTTGTATTTATGGTTTTACATGTTCAGCAGGCTAGTATAAGGGGTGGTGATTTACCAAACTATGTGAAGTCAGATGGATAGCTGACCTGCAAGCAGATCAAGTTCCTGGCTTGAATGTAGTGTTGCCATTGAAACCGGTCTCAAGGGGGCATAAACCACAATGTTGATTTTTACTGGTCTGTTTTAATGTGCAATTGACCTATTACTTTTAAATTTAGGTGGGTGTTGACTGTATTAAGTATTTTGATTGGTTGTTAGGGTTTTTTAAAATGATGTGATTTTCTTTGATTTTAAGGATCTGATGAAGAGCTTCAGCTTGAAAGTGCTCATCCCAGTTGTTGTTTTGTTTTATCATTAAAAACTTTTTACACGCACCATGGTGGATCGAGTGGGTTTTTTTGCTGTGATATAAGTTAATTTGCTTAAAGAACCCTTCAACATAAAATCCAAGAATCTAGCTATAAAACAAGTTTTGCTACAATGAGCATCAACAATTAATCTAAAAGGAGAATTATGCAAATCCTTATGTACTTCCGGAAGGTCAAAAACACCAGCAATGACTGGTTTAGAATTAAACATAAATTCCATATCCTTCAAAGATAATTGGCCCTGTATGTGCATGCCCATAAGTTCACTATCAATTCTCTGAAATGCAGTGAACATTTCATTCCGAGAAACTTCTCTATAGGAACCGTCTTACAATAATGCCTTCAACTTCTCATTATAATCAGCAACATCCTTTAAAAGTAATCCATTTCCTTTGTCAGGCATCATGACACATAAATTACTGTCACCACTGATATCTAAAAATAACGGACTACTCTTGTTTAGTTAAATTGTAAAATCTATTCCTTGTGCGCTGGCTTAACAATCATCTTATTTCATACTCTCAGATTTTCTCAAACATCATACTGTTATTATTAACTGGATTAAAACAACTAGCCTGTGTGCACGCAGGAGTCTGAAAATAACTATTCAAAAACCATAAGGCCAAGTTTAATTTTCGAGTATAAAGTTTCTAATCAATTATAGCACTCACAATGTCTGCTCTTCCAGTCTGCACAAAGGAAAGACCTTTCAAAAGCACATCCGCATGTAGTGTGTAAAACACTTTGCTGGGATAATTAAAATTTTAAAATCACAAGCCTTGTTAGAGACAATGTTAACATTATTTTTATTGATCTGATCCCTCTTCTAACAGTGACACTTCCTGTCTTAATTGCTTTATAGTGTTCTCTTTGTGTTACTTCCATAATGGCATCTGATTTTTTTCCCTTCCTTTCCCATATTGCTACGCTATTTTTGTAATAAGAGTTTATCTGTTATTAATTTAGCTGTACAGTAATATATCCTATTTACTTCTGTTGCATCACACAAATTTTTGTTAATAGTCTTGATTACTGTGTTCATTTATTTTATCAGATTCTAACATTTTTGATCTTATTGACTTTTTGTAATATGTTTCTTTCATTGATCGTAATATGTCTATCCACCTCTGTTAAATCAAGCAACTCTTCCATTACATCATTTTCTTCTAAACTGAAGGAACATTCTTTGTTCTCTTTTTCCTGCGGGCATTCTACAGAAAGTTCCACAACATCTTCCTGTGACATATTCTCTCTTCAGCTGCATCCTGTGTCATCCATTGCTTTTTCACATGGGAACTCACTGGCCTATCACTCCACAATACCAACTACATTAGAGTTCCCACTCTTTCTTACTCCTTCCCTTGCTGTGCAACTCATACTATTTTGCATTGGCTCCAGAGTATCTTCATGTGGCAGATGCTGTCATTCCACCATTTTCTTCTTAATTTGGGGACTCATTGTTGCATCATGCTGTATGTGACATTACCAAAGTTGGATTTTCTACACTAAATCCTTCACTTCATAAGTAATCCGTAACTTCAGTTTGTATTTTTAACTTCATTACTAATCCTGTTTTCTATTTCCTCCTTTGTTTTCTTATTTTTGCACTGTATTTCTCATTATATATATTTGGTGCTACTTCTTTGTATTGATTAGTTTTGTTTTTTTTTCCTTTGCATAAATAAATATTGCACCATATTAAATCTATTTTTCTTTCCCATATCCAAATTTCTTTTTCAGATGTCTCCCACTCAACCCATTTCTCCTTACTTTGGGGACTCATTGTTCCACCATGCTGTGTATTACCTAATTTATACTTTCTACATTAAATCCTTCACTTTGCAGGTATTCCATAACATCAGCTTCTATTTGTTTAACTTCTACTTTATTAATTTTCTGTTCTACATTCCCCCTTTGTGATTTTATTTTTTGTATTGTGAAATTTTCCATATCAGGGTCCTTTGCTTGTATTTCGCTTGAAATATCTTTGGAGCTGCTTTTTTGTATTGATTAGTTTGGCTTTCTTCTTTGGATAAACATTGTACCATATCAGATCTTTCTTTTTCATGTCCATGTTTCTTTTTTATACCTTTCAAAAATATCTAGGTTTTGTTTTTTATATTTCCGCACTTCCTGTACCACTTCTTTTCCAAATGGCCCAAAGTTTCTTGGCTATATAATGTTATACATGGATCTGTAGTATTAATGCACACAAATTTGCATTTGAAGCTTTTGACAGGTTTTCTTGTGCAAATATTTTTCTTTTCCCTAATTTCTGTCTTAATCTTTTTGAATATGTTCCATCTGGAAATTCTGTTTTTTCTTTTCATAATAGTAATAATACTTAATTTGCTTCCTTATCCTCAATAGTCCACACTGTCTTCTTTATGGCTGTTTTTCGGCCTGTCAGTTTTTGTGAGCTACAACTTCCTTCTCTAATGCTGGGGAGATAGCCTTTCCCTGAGCTTGATCTAACCACATTGTAGGAATGCTTCAGTGTTTTCAGGATTCTACACTGTCATTTTTCTAGTCCAAACACCAGTGAGCATACCAGAATTGGGCACTTTTTTATCCTGGGACTTGTGCACCCAGCTGTCTTTTACATATTATACCTACTTCCATGACATAAGCTATGTAAAATACAAAAACAAAATAAGTAGTACAACACCTTTAAACCAGAATGAAGACACACAGGAATAATCCAATGTAGCTAGAAAAGTACGGGCACCAAAGTTTTTGCACTTTCATTCATTTTATTTTATGTGAACTTCTTCAGAAACAACTCATTTCACCCCACAATCACTTTTTATATAAAACAATGATGACATGTTCAATGATGTCAGTAATTAATCAATTAGTATATTTTAAAATGTAATACTCATATATATCTATAAAATAACTTAGTCTATTATAAAATATCATAAAATTAATAATTAATTAATTTCATATGTAAAAAACATTTTATATTAACTGACTCATTCAATCCAGGAGCTTGATCCGCTCCTAAATATATTTGCCACAGTGATTCTTTACATTCCAACATAACCTTACTGTCTCCTATAAATGTCCCTTGTGGAACATTGTCCAGGACAGAAAAGGTAATTTTTTTTAAATTATTACACACAGTAGAATGCCTACCCAATGCATTAGCCAAATCTTTCTTTTTAATGGCTAAAATGTGTTCACTAATTCTTTTCTTAAGACATCTAGTGGTCATTCCTATATAATATCCAGGACATGGCAAACACTGGGCTATATAAACTACCATCTCACTATGGCAAGTGTAATAATTTTTAGACCAATATGTCTTGTTTATATGTGAAATATATACTGAATAAGAATTACTGATGTATCTACACTACCTACAATTTTGACATGCATAGGTGCCTTTGGATTTAATTCTATTTTCATTAAATAAATCTATTGAATTTCTTCCTTTTTCTAGTATACTTTTAATGTTTACAACTTTCTTAAAAGTAAAATCAGGTCCTATTCCTATATTTTTAGTTAATTCTTGATTGCCCAACAATATCTTCCAATTATCTATTATAACATTTTTAATAAGCCACATTTCGTTAGAAATGGGCAAGACAAAAGCACTTGAAAATTCTTTATTAGAAACAATCATATTAGTTGTAGAAGTTAATGGGCCAGGAGACAAAATAGGACAAGCTTTGTCCTTTCTTAGCCTCATTACTTCTTTTTCAATAGGTTCTAACCATGCTACTTGGTATCCTCTTGCCAAAAACAAAGCTCTCAAAACTTTTATCTCATCAATAAAGGTAGTATCGTGTGATGTTAGTCTACTCATCTGACGAGTTGCCCCTTAATTACTCATTTTTTCATATGCAGCGGGTGCAAACTCTCTTTATGCAAATATTGATTTACAAACATAGATTTTTTGTAGATTTTACTAACAAATTTTTTTGATGTTAAATCGTAGGTAATGTTTAAGTCAAGAAAATTTACACTCAAACCATATCCTCCTACAGAAAAATTAAAAAAATTGGTAGTGTTGTTTAAATAACTAACACATTTATTAAATTCCTCAAAAGTACCATGCCAAAGAAAAAACAAATCAATGTAACGACAGTAAAATGATATATTTCCACTGTAATTTCCATTATCGATGAATTTGTATTCCCAATTAGCCATCACTAAATTGGCATATGCAGGGGCTACTCTTGCACCCATTGCAACACCTGAAATTTGCTTGTATAAATTGTTATCAAATTTAAAAAAATGGTTGTCAAGTACCAAATCTATTAAGGCACATACAGTATTGATCTTACTATTGTGTAGATTACTATGTTTTAGTAGATATTCTCTCAAATATTCTATTCCTATCTCATGATCTATACAAGTATATAGAGATGTTATATCCAGAGATGCCATACAAAATTCACTATCTGGTAGTTTTAGATCTCTCAATAACTCAAGCAAGTGCCACGAATCTTTCAAATAATGTTTGGACTCCTGCACAATCGGGTTAAGAATATAATCCAACCAAACAGAAAGAGTTTCAGTCTTAGATTTGTTAGCCGATATAATGGGCTTAAAGGGGGGATTTGAACTATTCTTCTATATTTTAGGAATACCAGACATAACAGCCATATTCGGATGTTCTGCCTGCAAAAATGTATAATTATGGTAATCCAATTCACCTTGACAAAACATATTAAACAAGCTTGTATCCAGTTTCAAAAAACTTTTTTGAATAAAATTAATATCTACCTTGTGATATGTTTTTTCATCTCTTAATAGATTTCCCATGGATTTAATATAATCTTCTCTATCCATGATAACAATTTTACCCCCTTTGTCGGCCTTCATCATTCTAATTTGACTGTTCTCCTTAAGAACTTTTAGTCCCAGTAGTTCAGATTCACTCAAGTTGTTCTCATTTCTTAAAGGATGTATACCTCTAATAGCTGCTTCACATATCTTTTGAAATACTTGTAATGTACCTATTAGTGGTGGATTATAAGTACTTACTTTTTTAGGACCTATAATTGAAGTCCCACAATTAATATCTTGCATAATGTATTTCAAATTCAACTTTCTCAGAGTTAATCTGAAGTCAATAATTGTCTTGGCCAAGTTAAAAGAATTACTAGGGATGAAAGAAAATCCTTTTTTCAAAACATTGAGTGTAGAAAGTAAAAGAGTCACACTTGATAAATTATGAATTTGTATGTCATAACTAGTGAGACTACTTCCAACTACCACCTCTTTTTGCTTTTGACCCTCCCTTTTGGCTTGTTCTGCACTACCTTGGACCAAGTCGGTCCCCTCTCGTTCCCTTGTTTGTCCACTAAAAAGGGGTAGTGTTAACTACCCCTTCATTAGAACTAGTAACACCATTGTTGTTAGAATGCACATTTGATGTATCACCATTTTGATTGTTTATCAAAACTTCATTATTAGTGTTAATATTACCACCACTTGAAGTTCTTACATTGTTGTTATCATTAGTAACATTTGGACTACTTTTAGAATTATTATCACTAGTGTCATTATTAGTCAATTTAACATTTATGTTTTCATTGTAACCACTAGAAAATTTGTTATTAACAACATATGCAGTCTTATTCGCGTAAGCTAAAATGTCACGCTTTCGTTTGTTTTGTTTTCTAGCCACTATTGTGGCTCTTTGTCTGTCTGCCTTGGCTGTTATGCCACAATATAAATTGTTAAACATATGAAAGCAGGAAAAGTTTTTAATCATTTTGTCCAATTCATTCATTCATTTCGTTCTTTACGTCTTCCACTTGTTTAGCATAATGCTCAGTCAGCGTAACCATCATTTTTTTGCCAAATTCATTTAACATATTTACAAGCTCATTATATAAATTGTCTCCAAAGGAGACACAATTGGGAAATTTGTTAGTTCTTAGTCCCTGGGGACACATTTCCTTTTAATACACTCAGTCAAGTAACTAATTTCGACATCCAGCATAATGTATTTCAAAGTTAGTTTCTCCAAGTCATAAATAGTCTGTTTGCAGTTTCTTTGACTAGACAATGAATTTGAAACAGTTTCTGTAATTACTGAATCTGTCGCTTCAGAGTCTGTAATGTCTGCAAACGGATTTTGAATACTTTGTAAAATATAATCCAAAACACTATCTGAACCCGCCAAAAGCTCTCCAAACATAACATCATTTGTCTCAATGTCCGGTGTGTCAGATAAAACCTTCCGACTCACTCTATTTCTGTTTTGACTGTCAGTAGAGTTGCTACTACTGATACCTGCTTTTTCAAGCCCCTCCTGAATTCCCATGGATATCATACTCGTAATTTGCTCTGAAAATTGAGCAAATCCATCTGGAACAGGGTGAATGGATAAGTTGAGAAGCGTATCCTGTGACATACTTTGAAAACCAAAATGAATTAAACCACGAAGCCAAACACAAAAACGAAATAAGTAGCACAAAACCTTTAAACCAGAATGAAGACACACAGGAATAATCCAATGTAGCTAGAAAAGTACGGACACCAAAGTGACTTAAACATTACCTACGATTTAACATTAAAAACATTTGTTAGTAAAATCTACAGAAAATCTACATTTGCAAATCAAAAACAAGCAGGTATCAGCAGTAGCAACTCTACTGACAGGCAAAATGGAAATAGAGCGAGTCAGAAGGTTTTATCTGACATACCGGACATTGAGACAAATGATGTTATGTTTGGAGAGCCTTTGGCGGGTTCGGATAGCGTTTTGGATTATATTTTACAAAGTATTCAAAATCCGTTTGCAGACATTACAGACTCTGAAGCGACAGATTCAGTAAGTACAGAAACTGTTTCAAATTCATTGTCTAGTCAAAGAAACTGCAAACAGACTATTTATGACTTGGAGAAACTAACTTTGAAATACCGTAAAAAAACAAAACTGAGAGCGGAGAGCAGTAAATCTTTTTCAGCGTTCAAAAAGTTTAATAGAAACACGCTACACACCAAACATAAACGCTCTTTACACACGCGTTTTCGTTTGTGTACAATCAGACTTCATCAGATGACCATTGAAAATATTGCAACCCTTTTATATCTTAACCAATGATTCAATTAATTGATGAACATCAATTAACTCCATAAATAAAACAAATTCTACTACTAAATGAGTGTGGCTTTAAAATACATTACTTAGAAAATAACTTTATTCTGTTAAAAGAATAAATAATACATTAAAAAATAAATTGCGTATAAAATGGGTGAGAATGTTATACATAGCTGCCCTCTAATAGAAATTTAAATAATTACATGTTTTACTTAAATAAAAACTTTTAAAATAACATTATGAGTACAAATAAATTCTATTTCGAATAAATATATTCATAATTTAGTCAGTTAAAAATGTTATT
Organism: Protopterus annectens; assembly: GCF_019279795.1. Lineage (NCBI taxonomy): Eukaryota > Metazoa > Chordata > Ceratodontiformes > Protopteridae > Protopterus > Protopterus annectens. Next base: position 977,935,564 of record NC_056726.1, on the reverse strand, counting down.
ATAAATTCTTTAAAATACTTTTCTTAAGAAAAAACTTTGTTCCATAAAAATAAATAGTGTTAACATAATCAGTTATATGTAAAAATAATGAAAATGTTATACCTAGCTGCCCTCTAGTGGAAATTTAAATAATTACAACTTGTTTTATAATTTAGCTGCCCTCAATTTTAAAATAGGTGTAATGCTTGTATATTCATTCAAACCTGGTGGATTATATGCCTCTAGTGTCACCTGCCACCAGAGCTCCCTATATTCAATTTTTTCTTCCCAGGGGCCTCCCCTAATGTCTTTCTGTGTATGTTCTATCACCATAAATCTAAAGTTAGCTCCTATACACTCTTTAGTGTGTTTAAATAAGGCATTTGTATCCTTACAATTCTTTATATCATTAAGGTGCTCATATATCCTTCTTTTTAATTTTCTTTCAGTTTTTCCTATATAAAAAGATTTACAGATCATACAGGTGGCCATATATACTAGACCCATAGAGTCACAATTATAATAATTTTTATCATTAATAATCCACCTGTCTCTACTTATTATGTAAAACCTGTCTGAATTCATAATATAAGGGCACTGCGTACATCGACCACACTTGTATGTACCCACCTTTTTCGTACCAAGTGTGGTCTTTGTATTCCTACTTTCTAAAATATTTCTAATACTTTGGGAATTCTTGTAAACTACTTTTGTTGAAATTCCCTTTAGTTTATCTATATCTGTAATATTAATGAACCTATCCCATTCCTTTAAAAATATTTTTCTTATATTATTGTTAAGAGCATTGTATTCTAAAGTCAATGCTAACTTTGAAATATGTTATGCTGGATGTCGAAATTAGTTACTTGACTGAGTGTATTAAAAGGAAATGTGTCCCCAGGGACTAAGAACTAACAAATTTCCCAATTGTGTCTCCTTTGGAGACAATTTATATACTGAGCTTGTAAATATGTTCAACGAATTTGGCATAAAAATGATGGTTACGCTGACTGAGCATTATGCTAAACAAGTGGAAGATGTTAAGAACAAAATAAATGAATTGGACAAAAAGATTAAAAACGTTTCCTGCTTTCATATGTTTAACAATTTATATTGTGGCATAACAGCCAAGGCGGACAGACAAAGAGCCACAATAGTGGCTAGAAAACAAAAGAAACGAAAGCGTGACATTTTAGCTTACGCGAATAAGACTGTATATGTTGTTAATAACAAATTTTCTAGTGGTTACAATGGAAACATAAATGTTGAATTGACTAATAATGACACTAGTGATAATAATTCTAAAAGTTGTCCAAATGTTACTAATGATAACAACAATGTAAGAACTTCAAGTGGTGGTAATATTAACACTAATAATGAAGTTTTGATAAACAATCAAAATGGTGATACATCAAATGTGCATTCTAACAACAATGGTGTTACTAGTTCTAATGAAGGGGTAGTTAACACTACCCCTTTTTTAGTGGACAAACAAGGGAACAAAAGGGGACCGACTTGGTCCAAGGTGGTGCAGAACAAGCCAAAAGGGAGGGTCAAAAGCAAAAAGAGGTGGTAGTTGGAAGTAGTCTCACTAGTTATGACAAATTCATAATTTTTCAAGTGTGACTCTCACCTTCTACACTCGATGTTTTGAAAAAAGGATTTTCTTTCATCCCTAGTAATTCTTTTAACTTGGCCAAGACAATTATTGACTTCAGATTAACTCTGAGAAAGTTGTATTTGAAATACATTATGCAAGATATTAATTGTGGGACTTCAATTATAGGTCCTAAAAAAGTAAGTACTTATAATCCACCACTAATAGGTACATTACAAGTATTTCAAAAGATATGTGATGCAGCTATTAGAGGTATAAAACCTTTAAGAAATGAGAACAACTTGAGCGAATCTGAACTACTGGGACTAAAAGTTCTTAAGGAGAACAGTCAAATTAGAATAATGAAGGCCGACAAAGGGGGTAAAATTGTTATCATGGATAGAGAAGATTATATTAAATCCATGGGAAATCTATTAAGAGTTGAAAAAACATATCACAAGGTAGATATTAATTTTATTCAAAAAAGTTTTTTGAGATTGGATACAAGCTTGTTTGATATGATTTGTCAAGGTGAATTGGATTACCAGAATTATACATTTTTGCAGGCAGAACATCCAAATATGGCTGTTATGTTTGGTATTCCTAAAATACAGAAGAATAGTTCAAATCCCCCCTTTAGGCCCATTGTATCAGCTAACAAATCTAAGACTAAAACTCTTTCTATTTGGTTGGATTATATTCTTAACCCGATTGTGCAGGAGTCCAAACATTATTTGAAAGATTCGTGGCTCTTGCTTGAGTTATTGAGAGATCTAAAACTACTAGATAGTGAATTTTGTATGGCATCTCTGGATATAACATCTCTATATACTTGTATAGATCATGAGATAGGAATAGAATATTTGAGAGAATATCTACTAAAACATAGTAATCTACACAATAGTAAGATCAATACTGTATGTACCTTAATGGATTTAGTACTTGACAACAATTTTTTAAAATTTGATAACAATTTATACAAGCAAATTGCAGTTGTTGCAATGGGTGCAAGAGTAGCCCCTGCATATGCCAATTTAGTGATGGCTAACTGGGAATACAAATTAATTGATAATGGTAATTACAGTGGAAATATATCATTTTACTGTCGTTACATTGATGATTTGTTTTTTCTTTGGCATGGTACTTTTGAGGAATTTAATAAATTTGTTAGTTATTTAAACAACACTACCACCATTTTTTTAAATTTTTCTGTAGGAGGGTATGGTTTGAGTTTAAATTTTCTTGACTTAAACACTACCTACGATTTAACATCAAAAAAATGTGTTAGTAAAATCTACAGAAAATCTACGTTTGCAAATCAATATTTGCATAAAGAGAGTTTGCACCCGCTGCATATGAAAAAATGAGTAATTAAGGGGCAACTCATCAGATTGAGTAGACTAACATCACATGATACTACCTTTATTAATGAGATAAAAGTCTTGAGAGCTTTGTTTTTGGCAAGAGGCTACCAAGTAGCATGGTTAGAACCTATTGAAAAAGAAGTAATGAGGCTAAGAAAGGACAAAGCTTGTCCTATTTTGTCTCCTGGCCCATTAACTTCTACAACTAATATGGTTGTTTCTAATAAAGAATTTTCAAGTGCTTTTGTCTTGCCCATTTCTAACGAAATGTGGCTTATTAAAAATGTTATAATAGATAATTGGAAGATATTGTTGGGCAATCAAGAATTAACTAAAAATATAGGAATAAGACATAATTTTAGTTTTAAGAAAGTTGTAAACATTAAAAGTATACTAGAAAAAGAAAGAAATTCAACAGATTTATTTAATGAAAATAAAATTAAATCCAAAGGCACCTATGCATGTCAAAATTGTAGACAGTGTAGATACATCAGTAATTCTTCTTCAGTATATATTTCACATATAAACAAGACATATTGGTCTAAAAATTATTACACTTGCCATGGTGAGATGGTAGTTTATATAGCCCAGTGTTTGCCATGTCCTGGATATTATATAGGAATGACCACTAGATGTCTTAAGAAAAGAATTAGTGAACACATTTTAGCCATTAAAAAGAAAGATTTGGCTAATGCATTGGGTAGGCATTCTACTGTGTGTAATAATTTTAAAAAAATCACCTTTTCTGTCCTGGACAATGTTCCACAAGGGACATTTATAGGAGACAGTAAGGTTATGTTGGAATGTAAAGAATCACTGTGGCAAATATATTTAGGAGCAGATCAAGCTCCTGGATTGAATGAGTCAGTTAATATAAAATGTTTTTTACATATGAAATGAATTAATTATTAATTTTATGATATTTTATAATAATTGACTAAGTTATTTTATAGATATATATGAGTATTACATTTTAAAATATACTAATTGATTAATTACTGACATCATTGAACATGTCATCATTGTTTTATATAAAAAGTGCTTGTGGGGTGAAATGAGTTGTTTCTGAAGAAGTTCACATAAAATAAAATGAATGAAAGTGCAAAAACTTTGGTGCCCGTACTTTTCTAGCTACATTGGATTATTCCTGTGTGTCTTCATCCTATATAAAATTCAGTCTATATGTCGTTGTCTTGTCCAGATTTTCTAAAACCACAGTCCACTTAATGAAGGCACTCACCAAGATTTGAGGATGAATTAAATTCTAGCAATACTACTCCTCTTTGCTTCCTGATTTTGTCATGTCTCTATTTGGACCCCAACTCTCCATTTGGACTTGGAGAGGTGAAGAAACACATTTCTAATACTGGAGAATCATACTACTACCTTTGAGCTACGCCAGTACTGCTGATGTGACACTGTTGTATGAAAGTTACACATTATGTTTTAATGCCTACTACTGTTACTATTAAACGCCAGACACTTTTATGACAGCATGTAAACTCACCCGTGTGCTTTTTTAGGCATTCCCCTCTGCTGCTGTGCATTGGCCTATTCTTTTCAAACTCCTCGGGAGCTAGAGACATTAAAAAGGTAAAATGTAAAATGTATGGCTGGCACATAGCAGTAGGTTCTGTGGGTTGCTAAAATAAATTTTACTTACAGTACAGTGGTTGTGACTGCCCCGTAACTTCTTCCTTCAGTGATATAGGAGGTCAGTGCTGTGATGGCTCATGTCACTGTAATGGTGACAGTATTGTTCTTCCGCATGTGGAATGCCAGTAGCACTGGTGAAAGCCCGGCTGAAACTGTTGCAGGGTTCACCCTCAAACTGTGGTCCAGTACTGCCATGCCGCAGGAGCCACCACCAGTGCTCCCTATGAAGGATGTACAGAAACATCTTGGACTCATCTTCACACCACCTCTATGCCTTACCCTCACCTCTCCAGCCACAATGTCTTACCTTGAAGAATCTCAGGGAAAAGTGGCAACCAATAGCACCCAAAACAACTCTTGCATACCCCAGCTGCTGTACTACAATGAGCATAAATGGGCACCTCATTTGTGTGATGGACAGCAAACTCAGAAAGTATAGGTACTGTATTAGTGTTTCCAATGGCACGTCAAGGTGTTAAACATGGCAATCCTCCATCCCTGTGTATATTGTTGAGAATATATGCTTTACAGTGACTCTATCTGATCATGGTTAAACATGAGATGACAGTAGACTCGATACTAAATCGGCTCTTCATGCATGTGTAGAGGTGACTGCAGGTTTTCAGATGTGGACAGGCATGCTCATTAGAGAGTTTGAGGATTCAGAAACAAAAATGAGATGAGCCCTAATTGGCATAATCATCCCACTCAGAGAGATCAATCTACATTATATAAGAACGAGAAGTTTATAACCTCATTGTGCTACAGAAGAAAACAGTGGTAGAGAAGTTTGAATACTGCTGAAGTCTTTTCCTTTGAATGGAGGTATCTTTTTTATGTAATTTAAGTGTTACCTCTTACAAATCCATTCCTTTGTACAGTGGTAGCTTGTGAATGCTCTTTACCCTGATGCTTAAATGGGACGCCTGTCTGTCAGTACTTTTAAATGTGTTGTTCAGTGTCTTAAGGGGTACACTGCAAGTGTACTGAATGTAGCTGACTGCAGGATTATTTAGTTACATGGGAGACACACCTCTGAGCTTACATTCAGAGTACACTGTTTTACTGTTGTGTGCCCTGCACATATGTCAGTAGTTACAAGCCTAGTAAAACTGCTATTGTAATGGTCATGTGTACTTGTTCAGTTGTAATTCTGTAGTTATTTTTTGGGAAATATATGCCCAGTATACATACATGGCTGACACAAAGACTGTGGGTACAGATGTCTAATCATTAGGCACAAATACAGCATAATAATGGTCTAGTAGGATAGGAGTAGGGCAAGAATTTGTAAAGGTCATGCAAAAACAATGCTGTTAATTCCATTATTTTCTATGCCAATGACATCTGCCTGCAAGCAAATATTCAGAGATGCTGAGAATAAGCTAGTCTGTCTCCATAGTGATCACTCTGCTGTCCATGCTGCCAACCAGCCCTTCTGTGACTGTGACTGGGCTGAAACTATTAGCAATGTTAATGTGGTGGATGGTCAGGACTGTAGCTATAACTCAGCCACCATAGGGCTACTGATATGATCAGTACTGTCACCCACAGAGCAGAAGATGTGGCATAAGAACATAGAGCAACATGTGGTGGGAAGTCAAATGAACCACCTCAATGACAGCGGAGTTCCTGGCCTTATGTAAAGGCAGTCCCACCTTGACAGAGTCATACAATAAGGTACTGGATGTTAGGACAGAGAGATTGAACTGCAGATGCTCTAGGTATGTGTTTCTATTTTATTGTGTCAATGCCTACAAGTCCTTAGTACCTCTTAGTCACTCTCAGATTCATTAAATCTGTCTGACTCATGGTATACTGGTACATCAGGAATCCAACAGGCATGACCATTTACACAAGGTATGGCCAGGGGTATTAGTTTTTCTCAAGTTTATAGTTGTAAAGATGTCACCTGCATGCGTTGTGGTATGGGGCCATGATTACAACTGGATATTTTTTGCTTTGATGTATTGACAGCTGATTCTTTATCTGGCACAAGCACTGTAGAACGGCACCCCTTATCTGATGTTTGAGATTCTGTAGCCTCTGATAATGATTGCAGGAATGAGCTGGCACTGTCAGATGCAGAGTTTGTGTTTGACATAGGGAGTGTGACCATCACATCCCCATCACAGACCATGGACAGAGTCTCTACATTTTTAAATACAGCAGGATACACAAACATCTGAGAGAAGATAAGCTGATGCTCAGGGAAGTGTGCAAGCCTCCAGTAGGCAGATGTCTGAATTGAATCCTGTCACTAGTTAGACATCTTTCATGGAAAGTGTTTTGCTGAAAGTACTTTCACTGACAGTGGAGAATTCCTTTTTCTCCACTGTTGTGTGACCTCAGAGCAGGTATATATATATAGGTTTTGGGGGTGTGGGGTTGTCCTCCCACATGGGGTTACAAGGGGCTTGCCCCCCCTGCAAAAAATATTTCCTCATTGTTTCACTGACAGAGCTTTTGGTGAAGCATTTTCAGAGTTTCTGTTGTAGGGATCAGGTCTCAATCTATTGACATGATTCAGTTTAAATCTTCCCCAGGACTCGTGGGCAGGGAGGTCCACACAGGAGGGTGGTAATGGTGTTTACCTGAGATATGATTATCATCCTCCCCTTGAGGTTGTTGTAACAGGGGCTGCAACTCAATGTATCTGCAGTTCCATCATGGAGACACAGGCTACTGCCACCATAACCATGGCAGAGTTAGTAAGGGTGATCCTGGGTGTGCTTGCTGACCTATGGGAGTGCCTATCCCAAATTAATAATTACTTGGATAGACTAAATCACACACTGAACCATGTAGTGTCTTCCTTAGTCGACTGTCAGGGACAAAGGGCCATACTCGCAGATGGTTATCTGCTACATCCATGGATGCTAGCCAACATGGCCATGGGCATGTGAAATTCCATTCATACAGTGCTAGCACTTCCACAGCAACATCTACTGTGGAGGTATCTACTCCCAGCAGAGGGTGTCCTCTTGTTTGTGGCTGTCATCATACTGGCACATCTCATAGCACAGCACACCAGCATCTAGCCAGTGCAGCTTCATTTAGAGCCAGCTCTTGTGGGTTGGTTCACGCACAGGAAGATGAACCCTGTGTCATGCATGCTTTGGATCTGTCACTATGCTGAACTGCAGTGCTGCACCATTTGCTGAGAATGTACCAACACACACACAAACACACACACACACACACACACACACACACACACACACACACACACACACACACACGCATGCACACACACACACACACACACACACACACACACACACACACACACACACAGAATGCCACAGTCACCAGCATATTACACACACATACACTTGCCTTAGCCATTCTTGACATTAACAACCCTCCCCCATACTTGTCTTAACACTTCTCATAAAAGCACTTTTTCTTTTCAAACACATCAGCATTCAAATTCACACACTTACTTGTGAAAGACACACACTCCCATACTCCCATTTTCACCTGTGCAAATGATGATCACTGCGCCCATCCCTTTGTTCAGTGTAACTTGGGTTGCCTATGTCTGACGCATTCTGTGGCCAACCTTTGCATAGGTAAGAACAGCCTAGTGTTTTTACATGCATCATTTTTACTGTAGTGTAAGCCTTGTATAGTTATGTTGTAAAGTTGTGTGCAATCTGCTGCTTCTTCGCTGGTGCCACAGCATACTGTGCCTGCTTCCATCTGGCTCAATCATTCTTGTTGCTGGCTTCTCTGAAACTCCTCTGACATCTTCCTTTGCCTGTTGTGCAGAGAACTGTTGGTCCTGTAAGAAGTCACCCTGCTGTACCTGCTTCCTAAGTACAGTATTGTGTAATATTGCACACACAGTCAGTATTTTGGCATAAATAGCAGGGACATACTGCAAGGCAATTCATATGGGTGTTTTGAGCCAGGGTCCCATGACAAATCCGCATCACCAACAGGATGCCCTTGTGGAAAGTCACCATTCAAAAAATCTTTGGTAAACGTCACATATATGTGAGATGTGGGAATCATGAAAACTGTCTGGGTGGCCTGTACACACATTGTAGATAATACCTTCTGCATTGCAGACCACCTAGCAGCTGATGGAGTGATACCCTTTGCAGTTCATGTACCTCCTTTATAGTTCACAGGATGGGGCCTTTATTTTAATGTGGGTACAGTCTATGTCTCACACAGTGCTGACTCTGTTCACTGGAGTATGTGGAACTACATATACTCCCCCACATGCTGAAGCATGACACTGAGAAACTGATGGAGTATTCTTGAGGCAGATGCCCGAAATATATATATATATATATATATATATATATATAGACTCTGCTACACTTTGCTGTGAAGGAAATGTTAGTTTGCTGTTATTTTTTGTATTAATGTATTGCCTTTCTATATTTTGAATACTGTAATTTGTTTTCTTTACTTTGTGTTTTGCTTGCATTCTGTTTTAACAACATATTAAAACTTCAAAAGAGACCACAGCTCTCTCTGTTCTGAGTCAGGCAGAAATAAGAACTGATTAATTAAGGACTCATTCATAAGACAGAAGAGGTCACTTAAGGTTAATCACTTGTTAACATTGGGGGGGGGGTGGAGCTAGGAACTAAAATTTCTATTTAAGGAGTAAACCAAAACATTTCAGAGCTTTACCAGAAAGGCTCATCCAGACTCTGCTACACTTTGCTGTGAAGGAAAGGTTAGTTTGCTGTTATTTTTTGTATTACTGTATTGCCTTTCTATATTTTGAATACTGTAATTTGTTTTCTTTACTTTGTGTTTTGCTTGCATTCTGTTTTAACAGCATATTAAAACTTCAAAAGAGACCACAGCTCTCTCTGTTCTGAGTCAGGCAGAATTTTTCCCGCCCTCGCACCCATTTAAGTTGTCTTGTTAAATACCACTGTCTTTCTAGTTGCCCGCCTCTTATGTTAATCTGACCATATATCTCATTTCTCTCTACTTTCACTGGCTTATGTGAGTAATCACAAAATCATCATTTTTGAAATCCCACCCCTTCAATTATTTAAATTTATTAGCCATCCTACAGTATCTCATAGTACCAAAATACAAAAGTACCACCCCTTTCAATCCATCTTGCTGTTTTAAAAATAGTAACTCTCCACTAAACCTTAACTTTTTAAACAGGTAAAACTCAAGTTACCTACTTTCACATTTAACTTCTCTAGTGCACACTGCAGAGTGCATTCTTTTCAATCTTACCTTTAAGCATCCCTGTGACTAGCACTTTCTCTAATACCTGCTGGAAAGCACTAGGAAGCCTTAAACTCATACAAACACTGAACTCTCCTTGTTAACAAGGAGAAATTAATAGTAGGCACTAAACAGCCTATAATTGCAAAGTACCCTGCTAAGGAAACAACTCCTATACTTTACAAAGAAAAAAAAAAAGCCCCAAACCAAGCATGTCCAAGGGTCAGCTTCCGGTGATTTCTCCTGTCCACCTGGTGAATCTGGGCATACTGGGGCAATGCAGCAATTGCCTCATGTACACAGACAACCCTCTCCTCCTACCACCCAACACTACAACCTGTGAGAGATGCACTTACATAGCCAAAATGGAAGCAAAGCTCTCTCCACCCAAGATTGTGCTAAACAGTCAAGAGGAGAAGGTTAACACCCACACTACATCTCAAGCAACACATAGCCCTTCTAAACCCGCACCACCAACACCAACATATAGCAACACTAAATCCACATATGCAGAGGCCCTTAACTGTAACCTGCCCAAGCAGCAAAGACCTCTGAAGCTGAAACGCAAACAAACACCAATCACAACCAATGTGTCACATAGTTCACAACACCAGTGTGCCACCCAGCAACAGCCCCTAAGGCAAGACAATGTACCTAACACTTTAGTCATAGGTGACTCTATAGTCCGGCACACTGATGTCCCTCTCACCAGGTTGAATAAGGAGAAAATTACAGTCAGCTGCCTGTCGGGTGCCAGGATCCGCCACATAACGCATGCACTCAAGTCACTCCACAACAAGTACAAATATGACTCTGTCATTGTCCATTTTGGAGTGAATGACTTGAGACGTACCTCCCTGGACTACATGAAAAAAGACATGGAAGAGCTCTCGGATCATGTGGCCCAGGCAGGTATGACCCTAGCCCTGAGTAGCATCCTGCCTTCACCCAGAATGATACCACAATATAAGGATAAAATGATTGACTTCAACAATTGGCTAAGCTTATGGTGTCATTCAAAGGGGATCCAGTATCTGTCTGCCTGGGATGACATGATTGACAGACCACGATGCTTTGCCAGAGATGGTCTGCACCTGTCATCCCTGGGATTCAGGTTACTGGCTAAGGCTCTTGCCACCCCTATAGTGCCTTTTTTAGGCAAACTTCAAAGGACAAAACCACCACCGTAACAGGTACAGGCATGCAAAATCTGAAGGTAATGCTACTCAATGCTAGAAGTCTAAACCTCAAAATGCACTCTCTCGAGGCACTCCTAAAAATGGAGAACATCGATATCTGTGCAGTAACTGAGACCTGGTTCAAGGCTCCAGAGAGCACCCCTGCAATACCAGGCTACAACTCTTACCACACTTTTCGGCCATCAAACCAGGACCGAAACACTAAAGGTGGAGGAGTGTCAATATTCACCAAGGATATTCACACCACCAGGCTAGTTGGCCAACACAACGTGTCTGAAATTCTCCAAGTGCAACTAACACTAGGTAAGACTGTAATCCAAATTGTAGCTTGCTACAGATCCCCCACCATACCCCAAGATTCTCACTACACCTTTCTAAACATACTGGAAAATATTAAGATAGAACCAAACACCCTAATACTGGGTGATTTTAACTACCCTGCCATTAACTGGGAAAACTACTCATGTCCCAACACCTTTGCTAACGGTTCTTGGAATTCATAAATTCCAATGCCCTGGATCAACTAATCCATAGTCCCACCAGGGGCTCAAATATCCTAGACCTGGTCATTACCAACATGGGAAATCAATGCTCCATACCTATGGTCACCCCTCGCTAGTCAGGTCTGACCATAAGCTAATCACCCTTAACATCCACATCCCACCCCACCCCCAGTAAAGAAACCACCATAAAAACTTCTCCAAAGCCAACTTCATGCTACTCAAGTCAGAAGTGACAAACCTCATAACACCCATGCAGACGGGAACTGAAAGTTCAACTGCTGAATCCTACACTAAGGCACTGTACAAGCACATCCACTCATGCATGAATCGTGCCATCCCAAATAGAACCAAAATGCTCTCATCCAAAAAAGGAAGCCAATCTGGTGGTCCCCTGCCATAAACAAACTTTACAACAAAAGGAAGAAACTTTTGCAGAAAAGAGGAAAATCCCAGGATGCAAAAAACTCCCTTACTACCCTCAGTAAGAAACTGAGATGCCTCATAAAATCCTCCAAAGCTAGTTACGAAAATAAAATTGCCAAAGATTCCAAAGACAACCACAAAGCTTTCTATAACTATGTCAAGAATCTAAATGGCAATGCTCAGATCTGCTCTGAGCTAAAACAGAATGGCATTAAATATACTGATCCAAAGGATATTGCCAATATCCTGGCAGATCGATTCAGTGCCAACTTAACCCCCCTCTCACCCCCTAAATGGCCCATCTCAATACCGGAAGATTGCCAAATTCCAAAAAATGGTCGGAAGCAAGTCCACGAAGTAGGTGTACGGAAATCTGTCAGCTCACAATAAGGCACCAGGCTCGAAAGATACTAATAACTGGAAATTTATTACAAAGCAAACGCCAACAATGTGTAACACTCGTTTTCATCAAAAGTATGACTTCATCAGACAAAGCAATCAAAGGAACCCACAGGTTTAAATACTCAAGAGCTAATCACACAAATTGACAATTGAATCAAATTTTTAAAATCACAGAGATACTTTTTAAAGTTGTAACCATACAATAGCAATTAATTCTTCAACCGTTTGAAGCAGCAATAAAAATGCTATCTAAAAATATTTAAAAAATAATATAATCATATTTCTTGTATATAAAACTGATGTATGTTCTATCTTTACACCAAACCAATGTGTTAATATAAGAATAAAAATAGTAAAAATGAAGATACAAATAAATGACGAGTGGTTATATCCTGTCAGATTTTAATTTCAAATATGGCACAATAGATATTGCTTCATTAAGCCCTGGAAATCTGTTGGATTCCAAGAGGATCTGCCAAAATGTCTCCCTATGGGACAATAATGTCTCCCATGGACCACCCCTGGGATCTTGAATAACAGAATCCAGGACGAAAAAATTGTAAGTGGCATCTGGACATAATAAACTGTGCTTATAGAGTGCGTTATTCGTGTCTCGTTTGTTAATATCGTATAGGTGTTCATACACCCTTCTACGGAGTTGTCTCTTGGTCTTACCCACGTAGAAGGCCTGACATGACAGGCACAAGACCAAGTAAACAACCCCGTAGGACAAACAATTATAAAATCTTGTAGAACTAATCCTCCTATTTCTACTTTCCACAAAAACTGCCTCTTTGTTAATTATATGTTTACACTGGGAACAATGTCCACATCTAAATGTTCCCTTACGTAAATGTCCAGACTGGTGTTGTTTAGGCCCCATCTCTAAAATTCTCTTGATGTTGAAACCTTTTTTATAAACAGTTTTGAGAGTTGTGGTTTTGAATACATCAAGGTCCGTCAATTCCTGGAAAGCCTTAAATTCCTTTTCGACTATCTGTCGAAACTTCCTAACATTACCACTATATTCTGTGATGAAAAGTAGTTCTTGTCCTACACTGTTAGATGGACTCATGTCCTGCTCTGTACCTGAAGTGTCTAGTCCCAAAATGGGCTTAAATCTTGTGGTTCTACCTAAGAGAACCTCTTGTTTTACTGAATTGATCATGAATTCGGGATACCCCCTGTCCATGAACATGGTTGTTAGTTTGTCACATTCATTGTTAAATAGATGGTCCTCAGATGTCATGCGGGACGCCCTAACCATCTGTCCCTTGATAATACCCCTTTTCTGGTACTCAGGGTGGGAACTGGAAAAATGCAGGTAACTGTTAGAAAAGGTTGGCTTTCTGTATACTGTAGAGGTAAAACCTGCTGCCACCTTACTAATGGTAACGTCCAAATAATGGACTGAATCTACGTAGGTCTCATGAGTAAACTTTAAAAAACTTGTAGTACTACCTATATAGGTAATAAACTCCTGGATAGTCTCGGGGGGACCTACCCAAAAAATGCAGATGTCATCCAGGAATCTGATATAATGATTCCAGTACTTCACAAACCCACAGTTGTTGATGAATTTCTTCTCCCAGATGGCCATAATAATGTCTGCGTATGTTGGGGCAAAGTTAGCCCCCATAGACACCCCAGTGGTTTGTTTAAAGTACTCACCCCCGTAGCTTATGTAGTTGTTTTTTAAGACCAACTCAACCAAGGTCATTACCATGTTCACCTCGTTTGCTGTAATCCCATTACATTCCCACAGAGCCTCTTCCAACCATTCCAAACCCACCTCAGTGGGAATAACCGAAAACAAATCCACCACGTCTATTGTTAAAAATACAAGGTTGGGCTTGTATAACTTGTTAGTAACCCCTCGCAAAAATTGCCAAGAGTCCTTAACCAAATAGGGTTCTCTGCCCCACACCTGTTTGAGTTTCCAATCCAGAAATTTAGCGATTGAATGGGTCTTAGAGCCTTGAGCGGCCACAATAGGGCGTAGAGGGGGGTCTTCCATACACTTGTGTATTTTAGGTACACCAAAAATTGTGGGTACCTTAGGATGGTTATTTTCCAAGAAGGAAAAGGTATCGAATTCGATGACCTCCTGATCCAACATGTCTTTAATAGTAAGGTCAACCTTTTTGTATGAAAGGTGTACCTCTTGGATGGAAGAAACAGTGTATTTGTTGGTGTCGTATAGGATATCCCCCATCTTGCTTTCGTATAGGACCTGGCTCATAAGAACGGTGCCCCCTCCCTTGTCTGGTTGCATAACCCTGATTGAATGGTTGTACGCTAAGTCGTATAATACTGCGTGTTCTTCCTCACTTAGGTTGTATTCAAAGCTAGTTCGACCTAATTCTTTACGAATTTCTTTTTCGATTCTTTGCTCCAGATTACATAACTGTGGATGAAGAGGTGGATTGAAGGCACTGGACTTTTTTAACAATAATGTTGGAGCAACTGGACCATATCCAAATAAATGCTGGAAATTAAGTTTACGAATAAGCATTTTGAGGTCCAGGATACAGTTAACCAATTGGCTACCCCGTGAAGGAACAAATTTGAAGCCTTTTGTGAATAAGTTGAAATGTGCTTCAGTGACAGGTACTTCACTATAATTGTAGATGTGGTAACCGTACTTACTATGTAACCGGTACCCACCCATTTCAATTACAGTGATGCTATTGTCTACTGCCAATCCCGATTCCAGTTCCTCCCCCTCCCCCGCCCTTGGTTGTTCCTGCCCTGGGAAAAAATCGGGTATACCGGAAAACCTTGTGCCCCTTGTTGGTTCCGGATACGCTCTGATCTTCTGGGTAAAAACCCCCCTTCCATATCCCCAGCTGGGTCAGTAAAACCCTGGTCCTCTTCCTCGCCTGGGGCTACAGTTAATACCTCAGCATGGGGGGCTGGATTCTGATGGAACTCTGGAACAGAATAATTCATACCTCTACAGTGGGGTGGGTTAGGGTATTGTCGCCCCTCCTTGTATTCCCTAAGGTCCCTGTTCAATTTATTGGACTTTCTTTTAATAATGGTATCACAGTGATGGTCAATGTTTTTGCGAATATTATAGTATTGAACTTTATGTGATTCCACAGTAAACAATAAATCGCAAGTGATAGCATCATTACATTTAAAAATTTGCTCAGAAAGTCCATGAATGTCTTTTTCATTTTTCTTAATGATAGCTCGCATGATATCCATTCCACACCGGTCAAAAGCTTGAATCAAATCAACGTGGAACTCACTCCCGGCAAGCACATTGTTTGGGTACTTATGCACCCTTAAGCCTTTGGGCACAATGCCCTTGTTAATACATTCTAATAAGTAAGCATTGTCTAAAACCAAGCTCTTGTACCTGTATAAAGTGTCCTCCAAGAAATGGAGATTGTCCACGAATGATAATCTCTCTGTTGAATTACTCCTGTGAATGCCCACAGATGTGAAATCAGGTTTGTTGTTCACCCAGTCGGTAAATGAAGCCGTAATGGATTGGGACTCATAGGTTGCAATAGGCTGATGGCAAGGAATAGAGGGACCGGAAGCACTGTCCCTAAGTGCCGTTGATGAATCCACCAACCCTACAGCTTCAATGTTTTCCGTGTGTTCTCTGAGAGGTCTCTGTCCCAAATTGGTAGTAGGAACGCCATCTCTAAAAGCCGCTGGTGTTATGAAAAAATCAGAAACATCCGTGTTGTCGGAAACCGACCTCTGTGCACTCCGGACTGTACCATTGGCTGCCGCGCCTGCAGGGGAAACCACAGGCTGGGTACGGCACCTAGTACCAACAAGTTTCAAAACCTCTTGTTGGTTTTGAATAACAGTTTGTAGCCCCTGTCCTAGTGGGGTAAGTAACTGAACCAAATTTGTCAACTGGCCCGTAAGCTGAGATAATTCTCCGGCGACAGATGTAACGCCGGTTCCATGCCCATCCTCTGCAGGACTGCCCGAACACGAATCCATAACACCAAACACCAAAAGCTCTGCAGAAAAGACCAATAATCCAAAAAATGGTCGGAAGCAAGTGGTGTACGGAAATCTGTCAGCTCACAATAAGGCACCAGGCTCGAAAGATACTAATAACTGGAAATTTATTACAAAGCAAACGCCAACAATGTGTAACACTCGTTTTCATCAAAAGTATGACTTCATCAGACAAAGCAATCAAAGGAACCCACAGGTTTAAATACTCAAGAGCTAATCACACAAATTGACAATTGAATCAAATTTTTAAAATCACAGAGATACTTTTTAAAGTTGTAACCATAGAATAGCAATTAATTCTTCAACCGTTTGAAGCAGCAATAAAATGCTATCTAAAAATATTTAAAAAATAATATAATCATATTTCTTGTAGATTGCCAAATTCCAGTAATAACGGCCACACAGCTACAAAACGCACTCTCTAAAGCCAAGAATACAGCATCCATGGGACCAGATGACATCCCGGGCTGTGTACTACATGAACTACAATATGAACTGGCACCTCACCTAAGTGTCATGTTTAATCATAGCCTCACCTCAGGTTTCGTGCCCACTGAGTGGCGCAGAGCTACAGTTATCCCAATCCACAAGGGGGGATCCACCTTGGATCCCGGAAACTACCATCCCATCAGTCTGACAAGCCTTATCTGCAAGGCCATGGAGCGTATTATCATGGAACTTATAAACAAAGATATTGGCAACCTTCAAACACTGGACCCCACCCAGTTTGGGTTTGTGAAGGGCCGATCTTGTCTCCTGAACCTGATTGACTTCTTTGAATCAGTCTCCAGAGCCACGGACAAGGGTAAGGTGGTCCACACGGCCTATCTAGACCTTGCCAAGGCCTTTGATACCATCCCCTATTCTGGAATCATAGATAAACTTACTAAGTTGGGCATTAATCCCTATGTCACCCAATGGGTTGCTAAATGGCTTACTGATAGAACCCACACTGTAAAAGTAGCCGATTCCAAATCCAGCTCCAGACAAGTGACAAGTGGAGTACCTCAGGGTTCAGTCCTGGGGCCGCTCTTGTTTGGCATCTACTTCTCTGAAGTACAGGTCAACACTAAGGGACTCTGGCTAACAAAGTTTGCAGATGACTGCAAACTGGGAGCCATTATTGAATCCCCAAATGATGTGGATACTCTACAAAAGGCCTTACAGAAACAGATGCTTGGTGCCAGAGCCATGGGCTCAAGCTCAATGCCAAGAAATGTATTGTTATCCCTTTGGGAAAAACATGTATCCATGAATTACCATATAGGTGGCAGTACACTAAACACAGAAAGTGTGATAAGAGACTTAGGGACACAGGTGGACAGTGGTCTCACCTTCGATAACCACATCGCCACAACAGTCAGGAAATCCTTCTATGTGGCACACCTCATCACGAAGGGCTTTTCATCCAGAAAAAAGGAGGTCATTGTCCCACTATACTCATCCCTCATTAGACCCATTATAGAATACAACACCCCATTTGGTATGTACCTCTCAAGACATCTGCAACAACTGGAAAGGCCTCAGAAATACCTCACTAAAAGAATCACAGGCCTAAAGCAGATGCCCTACGCTGACCGCCTTAAAAAACTCCAGCTATACTCTGTTGCATATCGTCTACTCAGAGGCAATCTCTGCTTAACATACAAGGCCATGTCAAACCCAGAGTTGTTGGACATGCTACACTTAAAGAAATCCCAATCCCTCAGAGCTACACGCTCCAGGGATCTAAACCTTGTCATCACAATAAACAAAACATGCTGGAGGGATAGGTTCCTGACCCAGAGACTCCCCAGACTCTGGAATAGATTGCCCATACATGTCAAGCAGAGTGCCTCTTTGGACCTCTTCAAGAGGAACCTTGATGATTGGATGGGAGAAAGGAAATTCACCCCAGGGATCATGTCAGTCGCCCTGCTAGACAGGGGTCCAGGAAAGTAAATAATGTGGGAAGAAATAGCCAGGGAATTGTTATGGCTAGGCTTGTATAGGCCCTAGGGCTGATAGCCTAGTACCAACCTATGAACCTATATATATACATAGATATATATATATATATATATATATATAGATATATATATAAAAATCTATATGTATATATGTATATATATATATATATATATATATATATATATATATATATATATATATATATATATATATATATATATATATATATATATATATATATATATATATATATATATATATATATATATATATATAAAGCCGCACATAGCCTGTATTCACCAGGATAGGTACTCCATGACTCTCACAGGGCTGCAGATGAGGATGATACATTTGTTGCATAGTGTCCCTGTCCACACAAAACTGATTCACTATGTCAGTGTTGTGGAAGGCATAGGTTCATAGGTGTGTACTAGGCTAATGGCCCTGGAGCCTTTACAACCCCAGACCATAGGATTACCCTGGCATTGTGCCACCCAACCTTAGTGCCCAGTGCCTCTGTCGAGTAGAGCCACTGGAGTGATCCCCAGGGTGAATTTTCTATTTCCCATCCACTCATCAAGATTTCTCTTGAAGAGGGCCAGTGAGGTGCTCTGTTTGACATGTATGGGAAGTCTATTCCATAGCATGGGCAGTCTCTGTGTTATGAACCTGTCCCTTCAGCATGTTCTGTTGACTGTGGTAATTAGGTTGAGGTCTCTGGAGCGTGTGGTGCGGAGGGATTGGGATTTCTTTAGATGTATCATTTCTAACAGAGCTGGGTCAGACATGGCTTTGTAGCTCAAGCAGAGATTGCCTCTAAGTAGGCGATATGAGACAGAGAATAGTTGGAGTTTTTGAGTCTGTCCATATAGGACAAGTGTTTATGGCCTAGGATCCTCTTTGTGAGGTACTTTTGTGGTCTCTCCAGTTGTTGCAGGTGTCTTAGTGAGGTACATGCCAAATGGGGCATTGTACTCAATGACTGGCCTAATGAGGGAAGAGTAGAGGGAGACAATGACCTCTTTCTTCCTGGATGCAAAACCTTAGTAATGAGATGTGCCACATAGAAGGACTTTTTGACCACAGTGGCAATGTGGTGGTCAAAAGAGAGGTTGCTGTCAACCTGTGTTCCCAGATCTCTTATAACGCCTTGTGTATTCAGTGGACTACCATCGATGTGGTAATTCATGGGAACTGGGTTTTTCCCAAAGGGGATGACGACACATTTTTTTGTCATTGAGCTTAAGGCCATGGTTCTGACACCAGTCGTTTGTCTCAGTGAAGCCTTTCTGTAGGATGTCAACATCACTCGGGGAGGTAATAATAGCTTACAACTTGCAATCATCTGCAAACTTTGTCAACCAGAGTCCCTTTGTGTTGGCCTGAACTTCAGAGAATTAGATACCAAACAGGAGAGGACCCAGGACCGAACCCTGTGGGACTCCACTTGTGACTGGTCGGCAGTCTGACTTGGAGTCAGCTACTTTCACACTATGGGTTCTATCTGTGAGCCAGTTTGCAACTCATCTAGTGATATAGGGGTTGATGCCTAACTTAGTGAGTTTTTCTATGATTCTTGAGTGGGGAATGGTATCAAAGGCTTTGACCAGATCAAGGTAGGCTTTATGAACCACCTTGCCATCATCCACAGCTCTGGTGGATGACTCAAAGAAGTCGACCAGGTTGAGCAGGCATGATCTACCCTTCACTAAACCAAACTGTGTGTGATGCAGAGTTTGGAGATTCCGTATATAGGTTCATAGGTTCATACTAGGCTATCCACCCTAGGGCATTTATAAGCCTAGCCAGAGTGTGTTTGGCTTTCGCCACCCATTTTAAATTAATTTTGCTATGCCCTTTTTCAAGGTTAGTATACTGTGCCTCTGTCTAGCAGTGACACAGAAGTGATACCCGGGGTAAACCTACAATCTCCCATCCACTCATCAAGATTCCTCTTGAAGAGAGTCAATGAGGGACTCTGCCTAACCTTGACTGGGATTTTATTCCAGAGTGAAGGGAGCATCTGGGTTATGAATCTGTCCCTCCAGCATGTCCTATTTATTTCAGTGCTGAGGTTCAAGTCTCTTGAGCATGTAGCTCGATGGGATTTGGACTTTCTGAGGTGCAGCATGTCCATTAATTCTGGGTTGGACATGGCTTTATACGTCAGGCACAGATCGCCTCTGAGCAGGCGGTATGCCACTGAGTAGAGCTGGAGTTTCTTTAACCAGGCAGCATATGGCATTTGTTTGAGCCCTATGATCCTCTTGGTGAGGTACTTTTGGGGACTTTCCAGTTGCTGCATGTGTCTGGTAAGGTACATCCCAAAAGGGGCATTGTACTCAATTATGGGCCTGATGAGGGATGAGTAAAGAGGCACGATGACCTCCCCTGATCTAGATGTGAATCCCTTCATGATTAGGTGGGCTATATAAAATGTTTTTCTAACCACTTTGGCCATGTGGTTGTCAAATGAGAGATTGCTATCAACTTAGGTCCCTAATTACTTCTTCTGTACTTAATGGATTACCACCTATGTGGTAATTTGTGGGCACTTTGTTTTTGCCAAAGGGGATGACTATACACTTTTTGGTGTTTAGCTTGAGGCCATGGCTCTGGCACCAGTTGTCTGTTTCTATGTGGCCATTTTGGAGGATGCTTGTGTCGGCTGGAGAGTCAATTATGGCACCCAGTTTGCAGTCATCTGCGAACTTAGTCAGCCACAGTCCTTCCATGTTGGCCTGTACCTCCAAGAAATATATACCGAACAAGAGAGGTCCCAGGACTGAGCCTTGCGGGATGCCACTTGTAACTGGTTTGGAGTCTGACATGGCTCCAGCAATTCTAACCATGTGGGTTCTGTCCTTGAGCCAGTTTGCAACCCATCTAGTGACATAGGGGTTTATATTTAAGCTGGTGAGCTTATCTATAATGCCCAAGTGGGGTATTGTATCGAAGGTTTTTGCGAGGTCCAGGTAGGCTGTGTGGACCACCTTCCCCTCGTCAATGGCCTTGGTGACAGTTTCAAAGAAATCAACCAGGTTTAAGAGGCAGGATCTGCCCTTAACAAAGCCGAACTGGGTAGGATCCAGTGTCTGTAGGTCCCCAATATCTTTATTTATGAGGTCCATGATGATCCTTTCCATAGCTTTGCAGACCAAGCTAGTCAGGCTTATGGGGCGATAGTTTCCAGGATCCATTGAGGCACCACCTTTGTGGAGAGGGGCCACTGTTGCTGTACGCCACTCTTTGGGTACATATCCTGTTGTAAGACTGAGATTGAACAGTAGTTTTATGTTTGGGTTTAGCTCTTCTTGGAATTCATGTAGGACGCAGCCCGGGACACCATCTGGTCCCATTGATGCTGTGTTTTTTGCTTTGGAGAGGGCAGCTCTTACCTGAGCATCTCAGATGTCAGGGGGGCAGTACTCTGCTGGGATAAATATTTGCCCTTTTGGTGGGGAGGGGGGGGGGTTTGCACTGAACCTGTCAGCTAGGATGTTAGCAATGTCTGTGGGTTCGGTGTACTTTTTGTTATTTTGGACTAATTCTGAGCATATCTGGGAATTCCCACCCAGGTTCCTAACATAACTAAAGAAAGCCTTGTGATTATCCTTAGTGTCCTGTGCAATTTTTCTCTCGAAGCTGGCCTTAGATGATTTTATGAGTGCCCGTAGTTTTTTGCTAATACTGATCAGAGATGCCTTCCCTTTTTGGGATTTTGCTCTATCATGTAGTAGCTTCCTCCTTTTATTGTATAGTTTGTTTATGGCTGGGGTCCACCAGACAGGATGTCTGCCTGTGGAGGATTGGGTCCTGGTTTTATTTGGGATTGCATGATCCATGCATTCCTGAAGGTGTTCGTAGAATGCGTTTATAAAGGATTCTGCGGTCTGGGCCGTATTTTCCACAGGCCCGGGGGCTTTGAAGGATTCCACCTCGGTTTTGAAGAGTGTGAAATTTGCTTTAGAGAAGTTTTTCACTATGGTTTTCAGGGCAGGGGGTGGAGTCGGGATGTGAATATCCAGTGAGATTAGTTTATGGTCTGATCTTACCAGTGAGGGATACACTTCTGGTCTGGGGCATAGAGCCCCCATGTTGGTGATGATCAGGTCCAGTATGTTTTCCCCTCTTGTGGGAGTGGTAACAAGTTGTTCCATAGCATTTGAGTTTATAAATTCTAGGAACCTTTGGGCTAGGGTGTTGGAGCTAGAGTAATGCTCCCAGTCTATGTTTGGGTAGTTGAAGTCGCCCAATATAATGGTGTTTGGAAAGACCTTCATATTTTCCAGTGTTCTCAGGAAGGCCGAGTGGGGTTCTTGGGTTTGAGAGGGTGGTCTGTAGCAGGCTATAAACTGGAAGGCAGTTTTACCCACTGTTAGTTGCACATGGAAAGTTTCTGATGCTTTGTGCTGTGCCACCAACCTGGAGGTGTGGGTATCTTTGATGAATATTGATACTCCCCCTCCTTTGTGGTATGGTCCAAGTTTTGGGGCCGAAAAGCATGGTATGAGGTATAACCTGGCAGTGCTGGGGTGCTCTCAGGAGCCTTGAACCAGGTTTCTGTTACTGCACAGATATCAATGTTCTCCATGCTAAGGAGAGTTTCAAGTGCTTGCATCTTGAGGTTTAGACTTCTGGCATTGAGTAGCATTACTCTTAGTTTCTTATAACTTGTGATACCTATGGAGGTGGGTTTGTCTTTTGAGCCTTGCCTAAAAAAGGCACTATGGGGGTAGCAAGAGCCTTTGCCAATATCTGAAAGCCCAGGGTTGACAGGTGCAAGCCATCCCTAGCGAAGCATCGTGGCTTGTCGAGCATGTCATCCCAGGCTGACAGGCATTGGATCCCCTTTGAATGACACCAATACTTAAGCCAATTGTTGAAATTGATCATCTTGTCTTCATATTGTGGCATCATTCTTGGTGAGGGTAAGATGCTACTCAAGGTCAGGGTCATACCGGCCTGGGCTACATGCTCAGAGAGCTCCTCTATGTCTCTTTTCATGTAGTCCAGGGAGGTACATCTCAGGTCATTCACACCAGCATGGGCAATGACTGAGTCATAGTTGCACTTGCCTTGGAGTGACCTGAGTGCTTGTGTTATGTGACGGATCCTAGCACCCGACAGGCAGCTCACCGTGACCTTCTCCTTGTTCAGCCTGGTGAGCGGGACGTCAGTGTGCCTGATGATAGAGTCACCTATTACAAGTGTATCAGGTGTGTTGTTTAGCCTTAAGGGCTGTGACTGTTCGGCACACTGGCTTTGTGAGCTATATGTTGCACGTGTTTTGTTTTGGGGTCGCGGTTGCTTGGGTGTCTGCTTTGGAGGTCTCTGCTGCTTAGGCAGATTTTTATTTAGAGCCTCCGAGTATGTTTTGTGTGTTTATGTGTTTGGTTTGCTGTTGTGGTAGGTCTATGCGAGACTGGAATTGTAGTGAGTGTGGTTTCCTTCTCCTCCTGACTGGTTTCGCCAGTACTGAGTTAAGAGAGCTTAGCCTCCAGTGTGGCTATATGGTTGCATATCTCACATGTGTTGGAATTTGTTGGGAGGAGGAGAGGGTTGTCTGTGTACATGAGACAGTTGTAACACTGCCTCAAGATTCCCAGATTCACCAACTGGACCGGAGAGGAGATTGACAACTGACCTTTGGACATGCTAGAATAGTATTGGGAATTCCTTTAAAATTGAAAAAAAAGGGCCAATGGGGAACGAGGTACTCAAGGGGAGTTTGTGAGAGTGTAGTGCTTTTAATATTTTAGTGCTGACTTATATAATTGCTTTAGTGAGCAAGTGCCAGGTAACTTAAATGCAATGTGTTACAGGTAACTTAAATGCAAAAACGACAAACAGTAACTTTCTTTCAAGTGAAACAAGGAAATAAGTACAGTAAGCAATGCAAATATCACTAGGGATCCACAGAAGTGCTGAAAAGCCGCATTTTAGGTGGAATTAACGTTTCAGGGAAACAACAAGCAAACAAACAAGCAGCATGCAAATAAAGCTAGATTCAGCAGGCCTTGTTTAATGGGTCCATGATGATGCATTGCATAGCTTTGCTTATCAGACTCATCAGGCTAATGGGACAATAGTTCCCAGGGTCTATAGTAACTCCTCCTTTGTGGAGAAGGATGACTGTAGCAGTGCACCATTCGGTAGAGACAAAACCTGAGGTGAGGCAGTGATTGAACAGAGCACACAGGTGAGGTGCCATTTCACTGTGTAGTTCATGTAGAACACAGCCAGGGATATTGTCATTTCCCATAGAAGCTGTATTCTTGGCCTTGGACAGTGCTGTTTTAACCTGTACAGCAGTAATACTGGGTGCCTGGCAATCTTCTGGTATTGTGATTGGTCCTTTGGTGGGGGAGACAGTGGTAAAGTTGGCACTGAATCTGTCAGCCAGTATATTGGCAATATCTGTTGGCTTGGTATAAGTGATACCATTGTGCAGTAGCTCAGATCAAATTTGGGTATTGCCATGGAGATTCTTTACATAACTTTAGAAGGCCATGTGGTTGTCTTTACTATAGGCTGCAATTCTGTTTTCATAGCTAGCTTTAGAGGATTTGATGGGGGAATTTCAACTTTTTGTTGAAGCTGATAAGGGAGTTTTTCCAGTCTTGGGACTTCACCTTATTCTGCATCAGTTTCCTCCTTCTGTTGTAGAGTTTGTTTATGGCAGGGGACCACCAGATTGGCTTCCTTTTTTGGAGGAGGGCATCTTGGTTCTATTGGGTATGGGAGATCCACACATTTGTGTATGTGTTCGTACAGTGCATTGCTGTATGATTCAGCAGTCATGCAACTATTCTGCATTTGCATGGGTGCCGTGAAGTTAGCCACCTCCATTTTTAGGAGCCCAAAGTTAGCTTTGGAGAAGTTTTTCATGGTGATTACCTTTGCAGGGCAGGAGGGAGGGATGTGGATTTCCAAGGTGATTAGTTTGTGGTCGGATCTACCCAGGGAGGAGTTGACTGTTAGTGTAGAGTAATGGTTGCCCATGTTAGTAATGATCAGGTCAAGGATGTTGCTACCTCTAGTGGGGGTAAGAATGAGCTGGTCTAGAGCATTGGAATTAATGAATTCCAGGAAACGTTGGGCAAGTGTATTGGTACATGAGTAGCTTTCCCAGTTAATGGAGGGGGTAGTTGAAGTCACCTAGTATGAGAGTGTTAAATTGGACCCTAATATACTCCAGGCTGCTTAGGAACGTGGAGTGTGAGTCTTGGGACATGGTTGGGGATCTATAGCAGGCTATGACCTGAATCGCTGTCTTACCCAGTGTTAGCTGCACCTGAAGTTTCTCTGATGGGTTATGTTGGGCTACTAGTCTGGAAAGTCTGGAAGTGTGCATATCCTTTATGAATATGGAAACACCACCACTAGTGGAGCTTCAGTCCAAGTTCTGAGTCCAAAAGGTGTGGAATGAGTTATAGCCTGGTAGTGCAGGGGTGCTTTCTGCTGCCTTAAAGCAGGTCTATGTTACAGCACAAATGTTGATGTTCTTCATTTTAAGGAGTGCTTCGAGTGAGTGCATTTTGAGATTTAGACTTCTAGTGTTGAGCAGCATGACACTCAGAGGGGCATGAAATGTGAAGAGTGGTTGGATGACACACACCATCGGGCAAGACAGTTGTGATGAAAGATTCCTGAAGATTTGCATTTACTATGGTTACTGCAACCCTAGATAACTACACAATGTACTCCCTCTGAACATGGCCATACAGCCAAGCACAATTATAAAGCAGGTGCACTTCCCACTGTGCAACATTTAAAGTTTTTGAGTTGCTCTACCATCTTGTATGGCCTCATTATCCTGTACCGTGCCTCATTATAAGTCATTAGCAAATAGCATAGATAACCACATTATTTTGGTTAACCACATTGTTTAGCTAGGTTTTAAGAATTGCACACACCCCATGCATGACTGTTCATTACGCAAATTTGCTTAGCACACTACAGAAAAGTTTTCTGAATCCAGGCCACTGTCTCCTAGAGTTTTACCAAAGGAACAGAGACAGAATTTGTGTCATTTCCACCTCATCTGTATCTGTACAGTTGTATGCAACTGGTTCGTTCTGTTCAGCCTTGCATTTTGGTTATCTTCCATGACCTGAGTCTGAAAATGGTCCATTGAGATTAGTTATCTACCCAGGGTTAGCAAAATAAAATGAAATAGAAATAGATAAAGTATTCTGTAACTACATAAGCACTGTAAATTCACTGAATCAACAAAATTAGCTAATTTTAATAAGTAGTGCTGTTTTCATTTATTTATACCAAACAACCAATTAAATATAATAGATTTATCTTTGTTTTGTGAAATGTCTATTAGTGAATTACATTTTTGCCTTTGTTAATCAACTTTATATGTGTATTTTATTTTAAACCAGTAATATGCAATAGATTTAATTAATGACTGTTAGACTAGTTTTATAAATTCCCAGACTTCAGAAATATTTCAGTGAAATAAAGAAAGCATATCACAACAAAGTCTGGGAAGTATTTAAATGCCTTACTCTACTATAGAAGTGAGTTAATACATAAGATTTGAATGTCATATTATAGTGTAATGTTTTGAACAGTCAAATATTGCTTGCTTCCTTCCATCTTAACTGGATAGATTTGAACTTTTCACGTTGCACATTTTATGGAGGTAATGATGCACAATGCAGAGTTCATTACATCCTGGCACTAATGCACCAGTACAGTATTGTCTTCCATCGCGCATTGTAAGCTCCTTTATCAGGTCTTTACAAGGAAGTTGTCCCTAAAAGATTATCTAGTGTTTCTCTCCCAAGAAAGCATTATCCAAGGCTTTTCTTGTTGTAAAAGAAATATACTTTGAGAATGTATACAATGTGAAGTACAAACAGCATCATAAAGAGATCCATGATACTCATATTTGACAAAAAGGATTGCAAGCAACATCTTGAAACAAGGGCACAGTTTGCCAACAGTACAACTATTTTAATGTCCAGCATGAACTACCTTTGTGTCATTGTTACTTCATCAGGTATAACACTACTGTTACTGAAGCTGTGGTATTTTCTTCTTTTTAAATATTATATCAGGTTGTTCTATGAAACAGACATATCCATTCAGGATTTTAATGTTCTTCTGCCATCCTGTTTTGCCCATTTTTAAAGGTCAGTACTTTCCAGCATTATAAGACATACTTATTCCAGTAAAACAATATTTTATGAAGCACTTTGTATATTCCATATAAAGAAATCTAAATTAGATTTTAGTAACAACCAGACTGTAAACATATTTCATATTTGTCCATGCTAGACATAATATGGTGCTGAGACAAGTTCTCTTCCCCAGGTCAGCACCTCACCACACAATCATCCCAAGCTTCCTTCATCAGTATATTAAAATAATAATAAAATAATATGCATGCATATTTAATGCAGAGGACAGTGGGATACATATTTTTTTCCTTGAGTAACCAACACATATGTACAGTTAGTTTCTTTTCATTTTCATTCTGAAATGGAAGCCATTTACTTTATTCTGTCTGCCTTATTATGCCTGCTTCTCAGGTTTATTGTCTTACTCATTATAAAGGCGTCTGTGTTGCTTTCACTTAGTTTTCTCTCTTTAAACTCACTTTAAGTTGCTTTGCATTCTTCTGCATGCATACCACGCCTTTTAGTATGCTTTTAAAGTATGTATCCATTTCCATATTATGTGCTGCATTTTAACTAACAGCTAACATTTAAGAAAAGCCAAAGGAGGAGGTTTGTGTTGACATCATATCAAGAAATGTAATCTCATGTGCTATAGTGAATTATTCACACTCCTCCCCCTCCATCCCACATCCATCAACAGCAAAACCAAGTCTTGGATAGTTGACAGTCACTAACTATACTGTCTTTATAGTTTTATCTTATTTTAAAATACTTACCGACTCAACTAAACACTTAAAAACATTATTCATTTCCCTGACTTTATAAAAAAATCAAGCTGCACTTGTTTTATTCTGTTAGTTTAAATGTGGTGGCAGGCAATATGTGCTCTTCTTAACCCTTTTCATTTATTTTCTTACATACTGTAATATGACTGCATGTTAACTTGAAACAACAAAGCATATAAGGCGTAAGCATGCCAGCTGGAATGTGCACGTCAACAACTGGTGATAAAAAAGTGGTTAAAATGAAATGCTAAAAAGTACAAGATTTTTGCATTTGACAAACAATTGCTTCATCCAGTTTATAGCACAGACGGCACCTCACTTCAAAATGAACATGATGAGAGATCTTGGGTAGACAGTTCCCTTGTCTTTGACAATTCATGTTGCAACAGTGGCTAGAAAGTCTTTTCATCCAGTGTAGCTGGTAGCAAAACCTAATTCGGCAATATCGATGAAAGTTCTTATATGTTCTGCATTAATCAGACTGATTATTGAATACATTGTAGCTTACTGGCCATAGCAAGCAAGTGGAAAGACCCTAGAGGTTCCTAACTAAAAATATCAAATGCTTAAAAGACAAGAGCTAGCAAGAAAGGCTGGAAGCACTGTTCCTTTATTCAGTGTCCTGCAGACTACTGATGGATGATCTATGTCTTGCCTTTCAAATCATTCCAAATCCAGTAGTCCAAGATAGCTCCACAAATCAAACAGCCCCACTAACACTAGAGCCAGTCATCTAAACCTGCTTCAGTAAATAAACTGAATCACAGTGGAAAGAAAGATTTGTCATGCTTTACTTACCCCTTCGCTGAAACAAACTTCCACCTTAAAATTAAGCTACGTGGCACACTGTTTTCCTTTAAATATGACTTAGCTGGATGGCAATCCACAGTTTCACCCTTGGTGTGACTGGTCTGTTGCTACTTTAAAATGGAAGTGAGGTCTAAGAAGGGTACTGACAAGGTGTAATTTACCACAGGCCCCACCTGCCTTGTGTTTTCTATGATATGAAAGAATTGTTGAATGTATGTGTGAATGAATGAAGTTAAAGTAATCTGGAAAGTAGCTGACTGAAAGACTATTAGAAAAATGTGAAGATTCTCAAACGAGTAAAGATATATATATTTCCCTGCTGGAAACTATATGTTTTGGTGCTTTTCAAATGTTAGCATACTGGCATGATAATTTTGTGCAATGATTAAATGTGGTCAGACTACACATCTGCTAATGCAATGAAGACTTCACACAACAAATGTGAAATCTTATTGTGGAGCTGTAAAACTGGTATAGCATATATATTTTCAGCTATTATATTTGTTATACATTAGGGAGAAATGGAAAAGTCATAAGCTATAGGTCAACGTATTTAACTGTCTAAGCTATGAGAATATTCTTACTGCCTAAATGTTGCCATATAACTTTGATTCCTGCCCATCAGTCTTCAGGACGAACATATTAAGGTGTCATCCCATGATGTGTAGTATAGTTTTCATAAATGGTAATCTATAGTCACTGATATTAATGCATTGTGTTTCAAGAGTGATAAAATATTATCTTTAACTATATCTGATAAAGAAAAAAAGAAGTTATGTACTCACCATAATGTTCCATCTTTGTTATCCATTTTCATTCTTCCTCAACAGATGGGTTTGGATTTGACATCCACTTTATCCAGCTTATGGAACACTGAAAGTCTTGAGCTTGTCCCTAACCCATAATAGTCCCCTACTATACTTCAGATCTTGTTTGCTGACCTTTTAGATTATATAGTAAATAACGGGTTCCTATCACGTGATTGAAAATTGTAAACTGCAAATGCGTATTGAGCAAACCAGATTGGTCAAAACGCTGCGCTTGTAACACGGAAATCACCGTAGGGAATGATTTCCCTTTACTTCAATGCAGTGCGATCTCGGAGTGGGAATATTTAAGTAGCGGGGTGTGGGGGGCACAGGGGAGTTTGCCCCCCTGCCTACAGCATTTAGGTAAGTATAGTTTTTTATTTTTATTGTTATATTTTAGAAATTTTAAACATCGCTCATAAGGTGTCGACCATATGGTGATCGATATTTGAAACTTTCGAAAATATAATATAGACCCGTAAATAACAAATAACCAGGATATGATATAACAGGGTCTGGAGCTAAAATGAAGTAACATTGGCTCCTTTAGCATCTTCGAAACCTTCCACAAATCAAACTGGTAGGTGGCTGGAAGCAAAGAGTTGAGGAAGAATGAAAATGGACAACACAGATGGAATGTTATGGTGATTACATAACTTCTTTATCTGATATTGTCATTTTCATTCATTCCTCAGTAAATGGAACAGAGTCCCCAGCAAAATAAATCCGGGGAGAACTCTAAGGAAGGATATTCCTTAGCATCACTGAGACAAAGGCTGCTCTTCCCCTAGAGACCAGATCTAGTTTGTAATGAGCAATAAAAGAATGAGGATAAGCCCAAGCTACAGCTGTACAAATATCATCCAAGGAAGATCTGGATAAAAATACTGAAGTTTCCATAGACCTGGTGGAATGAGCTTTTGGTAGTTTTGTCAAAAAAATATCCAATTTATTATAAACAAAAGGTAATACAATCAGTTAACTATTTGGCTAAGGTCACTTTAGTAACTGGTTTGCCCAATTTTTAATCTGAAAGAGACAAATAATTGGTCTGATTTCCTGAAAATGTTTGTCCTATATAAATAAAAATGTCCTATGTAAATAACTGTCTGGGAATATCTAATATGTGCAACTCTCCTTTGTTTGTGAAGTTTGGAAAGAAAACTGGAAGAGTGATAGTTTGATTGATATTGGATTCTAACACCACATTAGGAAAGAAGGATGGGTTGGCTCTTAATGATACGCTATCCTTATGAAAAATCAATTAAAAAGGCTTAGAAGATAGGGCTTGAAGTTCTGAAACTCTTCTAGCAGAGGTAATGGCCACTAAAAAGACAGTGTTCCAGGTTAAAATATTTAGTTCACATTTGCCTGATGGCTTAAAGGGCGATTGGGTCAAAGATTGTAAAACCAAATTTAAATTCCACAGTAGAGTGGGATCTATAAAAGGGGGTCTCAGAAGAAAGGTTCCCCATATAAAGGTCTTACAATGTTTGGAAGAAGCTAAAGATTAATTATTTACTCCAATGTGAACATTAGAAATGGCAGAAAGTTGTACTTTAATAGTTGAAGAGCTAGCACCTTCATTAAAAATTGCAGCTAAATACACTAGAACTTTAGGAACTGGTGCCGAAAAGGGGTCAGTGTCATTTTGTTGCACCCAAACACATTTTTTCCATTTACTTCTGTAAATTGTTCTAGAGAAAGCTTTGTGGGAAGATAAAATAATGTGGTGGAGGGGAGAAGAGAGCCTGGGCTGTCGAGCTATCAGTGGAGTTGGAGAAGCCATGCAGTCAGTTTTAGGCCTAAAATGTCAGGGTGTCATATCTGTCGGATGAGGCAGGAGGTCTGGAACTAGATCCAGAGTCCACGGTGGGCAAACCAGGTGAGGCCAGAGAAAGGGGAGCCAAACTGGACAAGGCCAATAAGGCATGATGAAGATGACTGTGCTCTTCAGTCGAGATGCTTTTTGAAGAAATTTGGGGATTAGAGGTATTGGGGAAGGCACAGAGGTGACCAGGGGCTAATTGGAAGAGGGTGTCTCTCAGTGACTCTCCTGGTGGGGGATCAGGGCAAAGAACCTGCTGCACTTAGTCCACTGAAGAATTCTCATGTGGTATCTTGCTAATGGAACTAAAATTATCACAAGACACTGACCCCAGTGTTTGAAGAATCAGTTGTGCTGAGAGAGAAGAATTTTAGATGATCCTTTTAACTTGGAATCATATGGTTTGCACACATGATAAAGGAAGGGAAGATGTCAAAGAGACTATGTTGAACAATGCTCCAGTGAACTACAGTATTTGAATTGGTTCTAGTTCAGATTTGTTGTGATTGATTGTAATTCCCAGGTAAGAGCATAACTGAAGTACAGAATATCATGCTTTGATCAGAGGATGCCTGGTCCGAGTTGTTATGAGCCAGTCATCTAGATAAGGAAACACCTGTAATCCTTGCAGTCTCAAGTGAGCTGCCACTACTGCCATACATTTGGTGAACACCTTGGGTGCTGTGGTGAGACCAAAGGGCCAAGCTCAGAATTGGTAGTGACCGTCTCCCAGACAGAAGTGTAGGAATCTTCTGGACCATCTGTTCATTTTTATATGATAGTATGCATCCTGAAGAGCTACTGAGCACATCTAGTTGTCCTTGTGCAGAAAAGGCAGAATAGACTGAACTGTGACCATCTGGAACTTTGTTTACTGAACTGATTTGTTCAGATTGCTGAGATCCAAAACTGGTCTCCAGTCCCCTGTCTACTTTGGCACTAAAAAGAATCTTGAGTAAGTTACAGACTCTTTCTGGTCTGGGGAGACCTCTTGAATGACCGTTTTTCTAGCATATAGCTTTTTTAATTCTAGTGCTGCTGCTTTCCTCTGACTGGGTGGAACATTGGGAATTTTGTTTACTATTAAGTAGGGGTAGGGAAAAGGATATATAACCTCTGAAAATAATCCACTGCACCCATGAATCTTTTGTAATCTCTAGCCAGGCTCTTTGGTGCAGGTATAAACCACCATGGACTGCCTCCAAAGGTGGACAATTGGGTGTCTTTTCAGGGGCATTGTTAGGATCCATCAGGGAAAGTGTCTCTCGACCCTTGGCTTTGTGGGCCTTCTTTGCTGCATCGGCAGATTCTCCTAGTTCCCTCCCTCTGCCCCTGGGGGATCTTTCTCTATGTGGATCTTGGAAGGGACTTTGGGACTTTCATAACCACATTTTTGAACACCTCATTGATTCCCAGAAAACGTCCTTGGAGAAGTCAAAAAACATATGCCCACAGTAGACAGGCTTTTACCATCCTGCTTACACCTGGATAATGTGTCTCTAACCTCGGGGCCCAATAAACAACTTCTGTAAAAAGGGAGCATTGAAGAAGGAAGACTTGAAGGGCTCTGTGAAGTAACAAGTGCATCCAAACATGCCTCCTAAAGGAAATGCCTGAACCAACTGCCCTTGAGGTGCCTTTAGATGCATGTGAGATGAGCTTCATGGACAATTTGAAATAGACTGCAGGATAGCCAACTATGAGGCATTTGAGCTCTCTGCCTCAGAATTAATGATCTTGGACAGGGATTTGTTGAGTTCTTTAATCAAATCTTTCTTGAGTCTTGTGAAGTGTGCCAAATAATTCAGCCACTGAAGTGCAAAAGTCACCCAAGCATGTACATGTTTTCTGAATCTGTCAAGCGCTCTAGACTCCCTATTAGGAGAAATTAACAGAGGTGCTTTGTTCTGCCATTTCCTTTTTTTTCTGGCCACCACTGTGACTGTGGCATCAACTGGTACTCCATTGCTCCAAAATTCCCTATCTTGGGTGGTGCCAGTATCCTGTCTGGGCTCTTGGGGAATGGCTCAACAGAATCAGGTTCCTTCCACACCTGTCGAGAGATCAAATCAATGAGCTCATCGGAGGGTGGACTTACCCAGGAAGTTAATGGGCTTCCAGGAATACTGATTCTTCTTGGCAAGGGTTGTCATTAGACCAACCTCCCCTTTGCTTGAGAATCTCTAGTATGTCTTCAAAGGAGACATCAGGTGTGATCTTGGGGACCCTTCCCCTTCATTATAATCAGTATCCTTTGTGTCAGACTCTTGAGAAGAGTCTAAGTGTCTCCTTTTTCACTTTCTCTTCCTAGAGAATTCTTCATTGGGATGTTCTAAAGAAGTATCAGAAGGTATCAATACATCCTGCTGGATATCCTGGATACTTTGGGCTGGCTGTCCCTGTGGTGCAGAAGGTTGAGACGCAAGATGCAAAGACAGTTGGGTCTGGGAAGTAGGAGTCAAGGAGAGTGGATATGTCTTTTGGAGAAAACTCTCTCCACTACCTTGAAAGCAGAATGCCTTGGAGAGAAAGAGACTGATGGCTCTGAGAAGATGTGCTTCTGGACCATTAGCTCTTTCCAACCCAAAGGCAAACCACTTGAAACAGGTGTTGGAACCTTGGACCGAAACTGTTCAGCTCCAAGGCTCTGACGGGCAGAGATGACTCCAACACCTTGGATCCAGCGCCAGTGCTATGGCTCTGATAGTCATCCATCTCTGACTCGCTCAGATATGGTATTGGTGTAGAAGATATGATGATCTTTGGATCTGATACAAACTGATTCAGGATTCTTGGCTCCAACTATTCTGAAACCAAAGGTCAGATTGGAGAAGGAGACAAAATAGGTGGGGTAGTACTCTCAAAGGTCTCTGGTCCCGATGGAGTGGGAGCCGGGAGAACCCTGATTTGAATTTGCATCGAGAAGAATTTACTTATCACCCTGACACATCTGCTTTGGTCAGACTTCTGGAAGAAAGAGAAGAAGCTACAGACAAATTACTAGAACGGTGACGCCTTTCCAGAAAAGGAGATGGGAGACGACAGGATACTGGATCCAGGCTCGGAGGAAACTGGACCGGTGGTGACTTTTCTTTATGCTTTATTGAATTCAAAGAAGTTGGATCCAATGTTTTTGTCATAGTCTTTGGACCTGAAGTAATCAGACTGCAGAATTTCTTCTTCGGATCCAAAGAGATTGGATCAAAAGGTTTTGAAAATTTTAGAGGTGGTTCTGAACCCAGAGACGAATAATCTGCAGGGTCCAGTGAATGCTTTCTTGCCTCCTTCTTCTAGGATTTCTTGGGGGTTTGAGGCCCAGATGCTGTATCAGATTTAGAATGGAGTAATCCTCTTAAAATAAGTTTATTTCTATGGTTCAAAAGGGCCCTAGGGTTAAAGGCCTTACAAATATCACAGGAAGAATCCAAATGTGTTGTGCCTAAACAATGCACACACATAGCATGTGCATCCAAAAAAAAAAAGGATTTTATGACTACAGGCTGTACATTTTTTTAAAACCAGAGGGTATCTCAGCCATAACTATTGAGAGAATCAATAGAAAGGAACAATTATATATTTTTTTATATAAAAAGGAAATAGGAATGGTAATAAAGTGAACTACCTCAAAGATATAAGGGAGAAAGGGTAAAGAAAAATACCAGCTGTGGTATTTTAGAGATACACTAAAAAAAGTGTAGGAAGAACAAAGGAGAATATGTGAAAAAAATACAGTAAGAGAAAGATAAATAGTTACAGATATAAAATTCTAACTTTTAATAACAAAAATCAATATTGCTCAAGAGCAAACAGTGACCACATCTATAAACAAAGGCAGTAAATGAGATCTGAAGTATGGTAGGGGACTAGTGCATTATGGGTAAGGGAGCAGCTCAAGAGTTTCAATGTTCCGCAATCTGGAAAAAAAGGCCAAGTTGAATTTGAGTGTCAGATCCAAACTCATTTGTTGAAGAATAATGAATATGACAACATCAGGTCAGAAAATGCAGATCAGATATGCTATAAATAATAAATAAACATATACATTGACAGAATATTTTGTCTAACGTCTCAAAATATGCTGATTGGCTGGCTACTGCAAAATTGTCTCAAAATGTTGCACTGACATTTGTCCTTGTGGTACATCACATAGCTGAAAATGGTCCACTAGAATCAATTAACTTAGTTAATAAGCAATTAAATAAAAATTATAACCTGCAAGGTGTGTTCCCTTTAATGAGGATATGAAACATGAAAACCTTTCCAAGTCTATTACTACAATCTAGCTCAGGTCATGGCCAGCTTCCAAGGAAACAAGGTATACCTGCAGTTGTGAAAAGAGTGTAGCATCCATCTCCCAGTGGCTATAGTGGGTGGGTAACTGTGGTATACTACAGCCATACTGCAGGTGTTGGATGAACGAGAACATCCATGGGTTCATGAAAGGCAATTAACAGATGCAAATTTCTTTTTAGATATAGTGCACTTGGAGATACAGAACAGAACAATGCTAGGTGCACTTTGGAACAAAGGTATGGAGTATGTTAGACAATACTATGATGTACCGTCTCAAAGTTTCATTTTAAGTATTTTCAGCTCGGGTCTATATTATTACAATGAAAGAGGAATTGAGGGAATATATCTTGAGTGACACATAAATATTGAAGTGCCTGAAAGACGAACCGTTAAATGAGCGTAAAAAAGAAAACCGAAGTGTCATAGTTGGCCAAATGCTGTTTCTGACATAACTGCATCAACCAGCAGTAGTTATACACAATACTGGACCTATTTTACTATAAAAACTAAGTAGCACATAATGCAAGCATTTGCTGAAATATATAACAGACTTATACACCAATAAAGATCAGTAAATGTTACAAATCTTGAAAATATGTCAATTAAAGTGCACTATTCCGTTACTGCAGGAAGTATTTAAGGTACGTAATCAGAGCAGTTAGTTGTGTGTATGGCATGTTGTGTATGTCTATGGCTTCCGCTGTGCTGACCAGTCCTGGTGTGACAGGTAACAGGTATTTTACTGTAGTCACAAAAAGTAAAAGATATGCTAATAATAGACGGTAACCTGTACTTCTTAGAAAAACAGCTAAAGGCAAAAAAGTACTGGTTCGGTTGACTATAAAATACTCACAGATGTAAGGGTAGGGCAATAACTACAGCAACAGGGGTAGAAGGAATCCTGTTAAAATCAAACCCTCACAATCATGCCTCTGATCCCACAGAGGTTGAAAAGTATAAGGCTTGTCATAAGTTAAAGGAAATGTCAAAAGATTGTAGAAGCACCCCTGCTTTACTTGTGGATGACGTCTTTGCTAGCACGTCTTTTGAAAGTGTAGTAACATTACCAAGACGAAGGTCAATGTTGCAGTGTGTGAACAGGGTACAGCGAATTAGCATGTTAACTCACTCTGCACTCTGTACTACTCTTAGTAGTGTTTCTATAGATGGGTTTAAGCTGAAACAATCTACTTTTATGCAAGAAAGGAAGGTAGACATACACTCCAATGTACATGTTAGTCTTCACAACCAAAGAAAACTTTGCTGATATGTGTAAAAGTGAAATATGGTTCCTAACTAAAGGAAAGTTCTGCAGACAACTCTATAGCATACACGCACTCATTTTCTGTAATGGTACACAAAAATGTCTCCCTTTGCTTTACTGTTTGATGACAAAGAAATCCTTTAAGATGTATAACTTAATGTGGGAATGTGTGTTTACTTTATGTAGTAAATTACAGTTAACCCCTACAGTGAAGTTTCTAGTATGTGACTTTGAATTGGCAGTAATAAAAAGTATTGCAGCAAATTTTGCTGATGTAAATAGCAAAGGGTGCTTATTTCATTTTTCTCAAAGTGTATGGTGGAACGTTCAACAGCTGAGACTGTCACATTTGTATGGAGCATCTGTTGAATTCCAACGCGCAGTGAAGGAATTAATAGCTTTCAGCCTTCTTCCTGAGACTGACGTGATTCCAGCCTTTAAATGGTTGTGTAAGACTTTCCCTAGTGAAGGTAAATAACTGATTACTTATTTCACTGATGTATCTGTATTGGGTCGTATAAGGAAACAAGTTACCCGTAATGTAGCACCTAGACGATTCCCTCTCATTTATCCTATTTCTTTCTGGAATGTGTCATCCTTAAATGACAATGCTTTGCCATGAACCCAGAATTATGTGGAAGGATGGCACAGATGAATCAGGAGTTTACTTGGTAGGTGTATTTCTGATATTCCTTGTGTGCCATCTATGTTAGTCCATGAACAGAACAGAGTTGACAAAATATGTCTACAGCTTTTATCAGCTTGTGCAGCTTCTCCTAAAAAAGGAAGACTTTGGAATGGGAAGAATGTTTACAGAGTGTACTTCAAAGGAAACATGAATACAGTACTGCAGAGTTTCTACGTGCAGTTGCTATGTTGCTGAAAGTGTAGTTTGACACGCATGCCTGGTCCAGCTGTATGCGTCATACTGTCTTGCTGTTTGGTTTGTGATGTTATAGACATAGGCTATTTAGGTTAGGTGTATTCATTTCACAATTATGCATGGTTAAGGTGTAATAGTGTTTGTGTGTAATGGGGAAGTGCTTTGTACATATATTCACATTTCAAGTTCATAGTTGTTATGAACTAAGTACGTTAGTTACATTTTTCTTACTTTGAGAATCACACCGGGTTTCCGAGTTTCACCAAACAAAACTTTTCGCTTTTTTGCATTTCGGTAGAAACGTGCTTCGGTATTAAGTGTTTTCAATGTATTTGTGTCGCTCAAGACGCATTCGCTCAATTCATCTTTCGTTGTAATAATATAGACCCTTTCAACTCCACTATTTTAACAAAAAGTAGACTTAACTATGCAGCATTACCACTTTCACTTAGTGCCTTGAATAATTTAAATTTACTAATAAATCAACTGACTCTGACTACAATGTTTTCAGTGAGTAACACCCCTTTTAACCCCCATGTGGGGAAGCATCACCCTCATACCCCCTTATTTAAATATAGCAAGTGCAGGGTTGTAGAAACCAGAGAATTTAGAATACTTGAATATTCCCTCTTTGAATATTTGTGACCTCAGTGAGTTAATGAATATTGAAAAGATCATTGATTTTGAAGCAATGTCATGATGATGAGAGGCACAGAACAACAGACATTTAATTTCCTGATTTATCATTTTATATGCCTGGGTGGCTGTTAAATGCATATGGTGCGTAGAAGTACTTTAAAATAATGAAAACACATGGCCACATTTTAGAATACTAAACAGGATAGTTTTTTTAATTTCATGGGACAGCCACTCCAAATTAGATGCTTGGTAGAATTAGTAGAGTGGAAAGTGCAGCTGGAAGAGGTTAAGGTATGTCCAGTGTCACAGTAAAAGTTTGGATGAGGGTGGGATACACATAACTTGCTTTGTCCAGATAAGTAGCATCTAAAGCCATACTGTTGGTTGATAAAATATATTACCTTTGGAATACAAGATTAGCATTTACAGATCCATACTCCCCAGAGTCCTACCATAGCTTTCTCAGCAGGTTCTGAGCTTGCCTTTTCTTGAAAAGAATTGCATAGCAGAAGTCCGTGTAAAATAGTCCATAGTTTCTTAGCTATGTCCTCTTCACAACAATCTCATCCATATTTATTTATTTTAGTTTCTTACATAACACTGCTTTAAAGTTTTCCATATCATTCATACCTGGATCTGCACCTATGATTAGCCTCACTTGCCAAGCATATTCTTTCCAGTTTAAATCCACTTCTGCATCCCATCTCTTGTCTGCATTTAAAACTTGGTCAATAACAGTAAAACTAAAACCCACCTTAACTCTGTTATGACAGTTAACAACATATCTTGCTAGGGCATTAGTTACATCAAGTTTTTCTATTGCCCTCAGGTGCTCATAAATTCTGCAATGGAAGCTACGTGTAGTTCTTCCTATGTAGAATCCATCGCAAGAATTACATAATACTAGGTACACAATGAATTTAGACTTGCAATTATAATTCCCCTTGATATTAATAGTAATGTCCTGAGCCTTTACTACTATTTTATTCCCCAGTACCAAAAACTTACAATAATTGCAGTCTTCACATCTTGACATCCCATTATAAGTAATTGGAGTATTACATTTTTTGGTTTCTAAAAAATCCTTAAGACTTTTCCCTCTTTTTGTGACAAAAATAGGACTTTCATATAAAAAAGCACCTAAGTCTTAGAAATTCTGCTTGCTGAGCACACACAAGCAAATCTGCAGTCTGTGGCTACCACTCCACCCATACAGTATAAGAAGGAATCAGTACTGCAAACTAAACAAGGATATACATTTTGAGTCTCAAGAGCGGGGTTAGTCCACCCAGGCATTCTACTTAGCACACTCAAGCAAATCTGCAGTCTGGAAAGAATATGCTTGGCAAGTGAGGCTAATCATAGGTGCAGATCCAGGTATGAATGATATGGAAAACTTTAAAGCAGTGTTATGTAAGAAAGGATTAAAACACTGCTATTGTTTTGGGTCATGTGACTTGAGCAAACTTTAATGGGAATTTTGTATGTGTGACAACCAGGTCTGAAGAAGTTCTTTGTGAATGAAAGCGCTTACTGGTTGTTTTTTGTTTTAATAAATATTGAGTGTTTTATTGTCATTCAAATTGCGTATTAGATTTATTAAACTAACAGCCTCCTTCACTAACCATTCTACCTCCACATCCCAACAGTCACCGGCCTACTTCTCCTCTAGTACCTCTTCTTTCTCAAGTACCTCCACCTCCGAACCCCGTCCCTTCTCCAGACAACCCATCCCCATCTCTACTATTAAAAAACTCTTACAAAAGCTGAAACCAAGTTCCAGTGCCCCAGACCAAATTCCCTCTTACTTCTTAAAGACATCTGCAGAAGCCATAGCCCTTCCCATCTGTATCCTAATAAACTGGTCAATCACAGAAGGTCAGGTACCCCAGCCCTGGAAAAAGGTCTTTATTATTCCACTTCACAAAAGTGGGACAACAATAACATCCCAAAATTTTGACTAATTGCCATCCTATCCCATATTTCCAAACTGCTAGGAAAAATGCATCCACCTACAACTGTTACCCTATCTCATAAATAACCAACTCCTAACCCCCACACAACATGGATTCAGGCCTGGCCACAGCATTACAACCACTCTCCTTTCCTTCCTTGAAACTGTTAACAAAGCTTGCGACTCCAGCCATATTGTGTCCACCCTCTTATTAGACCTATCAAAGGCCTTCAACACCATCTCTCACAACCTTCTCCTAACCAAACTCTCTAAACTGAACCTATCCCCCACCACCATCAAATGGTTTACCAGTTATTTATCAAATAGGCAACAAGTAGTCAGATGGAAAAAAGCAACTTCCCCATTCCTCAATACTCCCACAGGAGTACCCAAGGGTTCCATTCTTGGGCCCCTACTATTTAACACTTTCATAAACTACTTCTGTCAGACCATCCCTAACACTCATCTCATCCAATATGCCAATGACACCACCATAATCTGTTCTGCCACCTCCACCCCATTTTAACAAAACTAACCCAAAATGCCTTCTCCTTAACCAAACAATGGATGCTAGACAACCACTTAGCACTCAACGCCACAAAAACTAAACTTAATGTTATTTACCCCTTCAAAAACCACCATCATAGACAAAAAAACACTTTGACTATCACCAGCCAGAATAATACACCCCTCGAAATAGTATCTAATGCAAAACTACTAGGAGTCCTAATCGATGACCAGCTCAAGTTTGATATCCACCTACAAGCAAATATTAATAAAACACATAAGAAACTTGGCATGCTCTATCACCACAATCGGCTTATCTCTTCCTCCACCAAACTAATACTCTCTATAACATACCTTATCCCATCCCTCCTATAGTGAGACCCACTCCTTACTAACCTACAATCCTCCCTCAAAGCAAAACTCTCCTGCTGTTACAATAAAATTTCAAAATTTTCAACAGGCCACAGATCTTCTACACACCACTGCACTGCCCTTCACAAATTTAATTGGCTAGAACTACCCAACTACCTCACCTACATTCAACTTACCCAAGCACACAAACTTATCTTTAGCCCCTCTGTCTGCCCCTCCCTTGCCAACACCTTTAAAATGCATCTGCCCAATAGATCCCTAAGATCTAACTCGCAAAGTCTGATTGAACTATACAAACCCTCTTGTCCACCAGGCAATCATCTTCTGTCCTTCACCCTAGCTTGCCTGTGAAATTCTCTCCCTCCACTAATCTGTACCATTAACAACATCTCTACCTTCAAAACCATACTCCACTCCCACCTAACATCCCAATGGGAATGCTCGTGTTCCCATCCTGCATAAAGTACCCCAACATAAGCTACTCCCTAGGATTCAGTACATCTGCAAACTTCCTCCTATGATTTCTTAACTCTGATAAGCATCTGTTGGAATCATCAGATTTGTATATAAATATGATTGTATAACACTTTTATAAGCATCTGTTGCAATCGACAGATTTTGTATATAAATATGATTGTAGAACACTTTTATTTTCTTATTAAGAATGCCTGCTTTTATATTTCACTAATGCCATTTATTACCTGTATTACTGTACTATCTATTGTTATAACTTGCTTTCTAATTAACTTGTATTTGTTTGTTCATTTTACTGGAGCTTTTCTCCCCAGGACTCCATTGAAAACGGGCTCCTAGTGGCCCAATGGAGCATGCTAGCAAACCAACTGCAAATAAATAAATAAATAAATTTCAAACCCAGATGGGTCTAAACCCTTTTTGGGCCTCTGTTATTGGCTGGGCATCACCTACATAGGTTCATAGGAGGTTACTAGGCTAATTGCCCTAGTGCCTTTACAAGCCTACCCATGTTCCCTAACTGACCATTGTTAGATGTTTCCCTAAGTGACCATTGTTAGATGTTTGGTTGTTTGCAGAGCAAATATATGATTAGTACCGACTGCCCCCGTCCATGAGGGACATAGCTGCCACCCAACGATGAATTTACAGTCTCTCATCCAGTTGTTCAGGTTGCACTTAAATGTGGTCATTGAGGAGCTCTGCTTTACATGAATTGGGAGTTTATTCCAGAGTAGTGTCAGTCTCTGGATACATATCTGTCTCTCCAGCATGTTTTGTTTAAGTCACAGGCTAGGTTGAGATCTCTGGAGTGAGTGACTCTTGTCCCATTTGATAAGGGGACATGCAGCATTTCCATTAGGGTAGAGTTAGGGACTGCTCAGTAGGCCACGCACAGGTTAACTCTCAGCAGCCTGTAGGACACCGAGGACAGCAGCAGGGCTTTCAGTCTTTCCATGTAGGTCATGTTTTTGAGTCCCTGAATTCTCTTGGTCAGGAACCTCTGTGGTCTCTCCAGCTGCCACAGGTGTCTGGTGAGGAACATGCAAAAGGAAGCATTGTACTCTATTAGTGGTCTGATGAGGGCGGACAGAAGAGTTATAACATCCTTGGTCTTGGATGCGATGCCCTTACTTATGAGGTGTGCAACGTAAAAGGCTTTCCTTACCACTGTGGACACATGGTGATCAAAGTTTAGACTGCTATCAACTTGTGTTCTCAAGTCATACACCATTGGTTTCGAGCTTAGGGGGTGCTGCCTGTATTGTAATTTGTAGGCATTCCCACTTTGCCAAAGGGGACAACAGTGTATTTTTTTGCATTAAGTTTTAGATCATGACTTTGGCACCAATCATTTGTTTGTGTTAACCCCTCCTGTAATATGCTACTATCTTTAGGGGATTCAATGATTGCTCTCAATTTGCAGTCGTCTGTGAACTTGGTAAGCCATAGGCCATCTACTTTCACCTATACTTTCAAGAAATAAATTCCAACAATAGTGGGCCCAGTACAGAACTTTGTAGGACCCCACTGGAACTGTTCTACTGATGGAGGTGGAATTCCCAACTCTGACAGTATGGGTTCTGTTGCTGAGCCAGTTGGCTACCCATCTAGTGACGTATGGGTTAATGCCCAGCTGGGAGATTTTCTTAAGGATACTTAAGTGGGGGATTGTGTCAAAAGCCTTGGCTACATCAAGCTACATGGTATGTACTGC
Organism: Protopterus annectens; assembly: GCF_019279795.1. NCBI lineage: Eukaryota > Metazoa > Chordata > Ceratodontiformes > Protopteridae > Protopterus > Protopterus annectens. Next base: position 977,891,809 of record NC_056726.1, on the reverse strand, counting down.
TTTGCCTTTGACCAGGGTTTTGGTGACATTCTCGAAGAAGTCCATCAGGTTTAATAAGCATGATATACCTTTAACGAAGCCAAACCAGTTCAGTTTGAGAGTATGAAGGTTGCCTGTGTCCTTGTTGATAAGGTCCATGATGATTCTTTCCATTGCCTTGCAGATAAGGCTGGTTAAGCTTACGGATCTATAGTCCCCAGGGTCAGTTGATGGACCCCCTTTGTGCAAGGGGATTACAGCTGCTGTTCTCCATTCTGCTTGAACAAAGCCAGTGCTTAAGCTATGGTTAAAGAGAATGCCAAGTGGATCTGATAGGTCATGTTTAGGTTGTTTAGTAAGCACCCTGGGATGTTATCTGGTCCCATAGAGGTCATGTTCTTGGCCTTGGAGAGTTTGGATATGACCTACTTATTGGAGATTCTGGGGAGAGGACATGTGTCATGTATGCTTTGGGGTATGGCTGGTGGGGCACATTTATGCCAAATCTATCAGTTAACAGGTTGGCAATTTCCTTAGGGTCAGTATGAGTGATATCATCCACTATGCATTTGGCACATAGCTGGGTATTCCCTTTTAAATTTTGGACATAGCTATAGAATGCATTATGATTGTCTTTAGCTATGTAAGCTAATATAGCCTCATAACTAGCTTTAGAGGGATTTACCAGATATCTGATTTGCCTGCTCAAGCTGTGTAGGGTATTCTTTCTCTTCTATGTTCCCTCTTGTTTTTAGATTCCAGTTTCTTCATTTTTTTATATAACCTGTTTATACTCGTAATCCACTAGGGTGGCTTGTTTTTATGGGAGGACTTGGTTTTGATTCTGTCAGATACAGCAGAGTCAATACAGCTTTTCAAGTGGTTATACAGGGCGTTTGTATACTCCTCTGCATAGGAGTCATTGCTGGCTGTGTTAGCAGGGGTTTTGAAACTTTTCAAACCATCGCTTAGTAGGCTATAGTTTGTGTTGGAGACGTTTCTCATTTTTATTGCTATGGTTGCCACCCATATTGCTATGCCACCCCATATCAATTACCTTTATACCTATACACTACACCTACAATTAACCACACACCCCTGAACTCACCACCTCAACCTAGCACCTAATCTAAACCACCCCATATCAATTACCTTTATACCTATACACCACACCTACAATTAACCACACCCCTCCTGAACTCACCACCTCAACTTAGCACCTAATCTAAACCACCCCCATATCAATTACCTTTATACCTATACACCACACCTACAATTAACCACACCCCACCTGAACTCGCCACCTCAACCTAGCACCTAATCTAACCAATCATTCATACCAACAACTGCTATTAACACTCTTCAATATACTCCAATCATTCCATATTACACCTCCTACCAACCTAATAAAACTCAAACATGCCTACACTATCAAAACTCTCTAAAACAAAACTCCTACTATACTCCATTTACATACCTACCCTAATACTACTATCACTCATTACTAGCTATCAATCTCAATACAAGTGTAGGCTAATTATCCCAAATAAAGGAACATCCCTCCACACACCCAACCACAAACAACATAGTCAATTATACCCATACCACTACCAATCCATCCCTATGCACCACTTAACCAAGGAGCTCCCAACTTATAGACACACCTCCACTACTTTAAAATATATAGAAATCATAAACAAGTTACTTAAACTTCAGTTACAACTGCAAACAACACTCTTATGTTGTGGGGACATACACCCCAACCCGGGTCCATCAATCCCAAGCCCACCAACTTCCAATACAACTTTTCCCATCCCACAGACCCAATAACTCACTTGTAATCATCAGTCTTAATGTTAGAAGCATCCTAAACAAAGTGCATGACCTCCATGCCCTACTGTGCTTTTATCAGCCAGACACAGTAATACTAACTGAAACCTGGCTAAAGCCAGAAATCCATGATAACAAAATTAATGCACCTGGCTACAATATAATTCACAATGACAGAATAGGAAGGAAGGGAAGGGGTGTTACCATACTATATAAAAATCACCTCATCTTAGAAAAGCTAGACATCACACCCCCAGAACTAGGAAATATGGAATTCATCCCAACCAAACTAAAGATTAGCCCAAACAAACATTTAAACATCATAGGATGCTATATCCCCCCAGGGAACAATATCCCCACCACCAAAAAACTACTTGACTGGACATCTAGTTTACTCCCCCACAAAAACATAATATTAGGAGACCTGAATATTGGCTGTCTCAACTGCTCCAGTCAAAACCCTCTATCTCACATCAACCTTCATGGCCTAACCCAACTCATTTCTTCCCCCCACCAGAACAGACAAGAGAACCAAACACTAATCCATACTAGACTGGATACTTGTATCTCACCCCTCCCGAATAACCCAAACAGGATGTCTGCCAGATGCCTTCAGTGACCACCAAGCAACATTCTTACTTAGAAACAAAACTTCACAACTGTCCCAAGTAACTGTCCAAGACATTAGAAACAAAAAACAGTTTAACCCAACTAAATGTAACACTGATCTAAAGAAATGCAACTGGTTCCCCCTAAAAACATTACCCCTCGACGGAGTCCATCACTTTAATACCACCTTTATAAATATACTTAACCAACACCCCCCCCCCCTCCCCAGAACCACTAGAATCAAGACCAAACATGTCCCATGGCTAACCATAGAAACTAAAACACTACTCAAAAATAGAAACAAAGCTTGGACAAACTATCACAAAACCAGAAGCCAGTTAGACAAACAAAAGTACCTAGAACTACGGAACAAAGCCAAACAGCATATTAAAACCGACAAAATCTCCTACTACCAAAAGATCCAGAATAAACATATAAACCATCCAAAGAAATTCTGGGTTGCAATCAACTCTGTCTTACAACCAGGGAAGACAAACACCCCCACTCCCAAAACAGGTAATAGCCAAGACAATATACCCACACTGTTCAGCAAATTTTTCACAGAAACTATACAAACCTTAACTAGCAACCAACCAAACCACAATATCCCCACTCGAACATTACCTTTTCCAACTAAAACAAATAGCAAAATCCACAACTTTAGCTTTAACCCCAGTCCCAACCAAAGTCATAGAAAAACTACTCTCAAAACTGAAACCAACATCCACAGCAGCTGACAACTTACCATCTGAATATCTTCAACTAGCTGCTGAAGCTATAGCCTACCCAGTGTCCATCCTGATAAACAGATCTATCTCTGAGAGCAGAGTACCCCAGCTTTGGAAAATATCACGTAACACCATTACACAAAGGGGGTAGCTCTCTCGAACTCAATAACTACCGACCAATAGCCATACTACCACCCTTAGCAAAAATCCTAGAAAGAGCTGTCCACATGCAATTAATGAAGTACCTCCTAGATAACCAACTTCTAGCCCCACAGCAACATGGTTTTAAACCCTTCCACAGCACATTCACTGCCCTTACATCATTCACTAACACCGTTAATAACCATAGACGCAATGGATTACTCATGTCTGCTACACTCTTAGATCTTTCTAAAGTCTTTGACATGGTTAATCACCAAAAATTGATTAACTCTCTGTCCACCCTAAACCTCAACCCCCCCCCAGCTATCTTATGATTTAAGAGCTATCTAGATGTCAGACAGCAAGCAGTAAAATGGCAAAACCAACTCTCTCCCCTACTACCTGTAACCTTAGGAGTTCCCCAAGGCTCCATCCTTGGGCCTTTGCTCTTTACCCTATTTACTAACCAACTCCCAGACAATATTCCCAATGCATCAGTAGTCCAATACGCAGACGATACCACCATAATATGTGCAGCCAACAGCCTTAACCTTCTCCATTCCCAAACACAAGAATGTTTCTCTTTACTGAAGCCTGGATCACTAACCACAACCTCATTCTCAATCCCACTAAAACTAAACTACTAATCTTTAGCCCCCACAGAAATGCACCACCCTCATATAACCTCACAATATCTTCACAAAACAACACCACCATCTCCATCACCAATCAAGCCAAACTATTAGGTGTGGAAATTGACAATCACCTAAGACTGGACATACACATCTCCCAAACCATAAAAAAGTACATAAAAAATTAGGGCTACTCTATCAGAACAAACAATTCCTCTCTAACCACTCCAAAATCACTATAGCCAGGACACACCTATTATCCACATTACTTTATGCATCCCCCATGCTGACCAACCTCCGCAAAACAGACCTAAACAAACTTTTCTACTGTTTTAACAAGATAGCTAGATTTGCCACAGAATCCTCCCCAAGAACACACCACTGTGACAGCCTTATTAAACTACAATGGCTAGAATTCCTACTACTACTCCAGTACAACCAGCTAACACTTACCCATAAATTGCTCTACCACTCAGAAAAAAAACATCCCTTCATCAGCTTATTCAGCCCTATAACCCCACCAGATCCTTAAGGTCAAGTACCCAACACCTCCTTAAGGTAACCAGGATTAACAATGAGGCAGGAAAATCCATCTATAGTCATTGCATCTCCAAATTCTGGAACTCTTTCTCCCTGCCCAAATTACAGCTACAAACTCACTAACCCAATTTAAGAAACTGCTCAAAACATATTTCTCCAATAACAGACTATACTCCTGTAATACCCCAGGATAGCTGTGCATTTTGTTATTAAATGTATGGTTATAGTCATTTACTATCTATAAAAACTGTATTATGAATAATTAACTATGTCTATGTATAAAACAAACACCTGGATTGTCAGCTATGTCTAAATTAATTACATGTATGTCATTAATGCAACTCTTATTGTTTTATCTTTTACTGTAATGTTGTTCATGGAGCTTTTCTCCCCGGGCCTCCACTGAAAATGGACTTGTATCCAGTTGGACTCTTCCGGTTAACAAATGTAAAATAAAATAAATAAATAAATTGCTCCTGTGGACATGTCAGGTCTAATCATTACTTTGAAAGAGACAGATGTATGGTCTGACCTTACTAGTGAGGGAAAAACACAGGTGGTAGAGCAGTGATCCCCCCCCCCCCGATTGGTGAGTACTAAGTCCAGAACATTTGTGCCCCTTGCAGGGGTGTAGACTAAGTGTTCAAGAGCATTTGTATTAACAAAGGCCAGGAATCTCAGGTTGATCGAGCTTGAACTCATGTTTGTCACCCACTCGATATAGAAGGATAATTGAAATCTCCCATGACCAAGATGTTTGGCTGTGTAGTGAGTGACTCAAGCAAGTCCAGGTAGGTAGTGTGCATCTCATGGCTCATGGTGGGGTACCTGTAGCTAGCAATGTTGTGGTAGGGTCTTTTACCTGTAGTTATTTGGACTTGGAGTAGCTGAAGAGAGCTGTACTGTTTAACCAGTCTCGAGTTGTATTTGGATTTAATGAAGATAGACATATCTCCACCTTTGGTTTTTTCACGCTTGTTTTGAGGTCTGAAAGTGTGGAAGGCTTGTAGCCTTTCACGGCTGGGGTGCTGTCTGTGACCTTGAACCAAGTCTCAGTGACTGCACAGACATCAGGATCTTCCAAGGTGAGGAGACCTTCCAGGGAGTGCAGTTTCCAGTTTAGACTTCTAGCATTAAGCAGCACAACCTTGACTTTGTCTGTAGTGGCTTTTTTTACATCGGAAGTTTTGTTGTTTTGGTATTGCCTAAAAAGGCACTATAGGGGAGGCAAGCATCCTTGCCAGTATTCAAAAGCCTAAGGGAGACAGGTGAATCTCTGGCAAAGCAACATGGTCTATCGACCATGTCTTCTCAGGCTGACAGCTACTGGATCCCCTGGAATGACACCAGAAGCTAAGCCAATTGTTGAAGTCAATCATTTTTGTTTATATTGTGGCATCATCCTGGGTGAAGGTAGAATGCTGCTTAGGACTAGGGACATAACCTGCCTGAGGCACATAATATGAGAGTTCAGTCATGTCTCTCTTCACGTAGTTCAGGAAGGTACATCTCATGTCATTCACCCAGCATGTATTATGACAGTGTTGTAACAGTAATTGTTGTTGAGTGACTTGAATGTGTGCGTGATTTGATGTATCCTGGCACCTGACAGGCAACTGGCCATGACCTTCTCCTTGTCCAGCCTGGTGAGGGAGACAACTGTATCTCACTGTGGAAATTTCTATGACCAGGACATTTGGTTTTGAGGTGTTCTGACTTCAGGGCTTATTCACTGAGACACTGGTATGTGTGTTGCTATGTGTAGTCATACCTCCCAACTGTCCAGATTTTTGGCTCATATTTTTGGTCTGTTCCTCATAAAATGTATAGTTTTCTGACAAATCACTGGGATGATTAGAGAATTGCAGTCACTAAATAATGACATACATTTAAGTTTCAGTCTTCAAATCCTTCATGAAATGTATGTTAAAACAAACCCTCTTATTCTAGCAACTTTATAAGAGCAATATTTAAACTATGTCTCTATTTTTAGGCCTTTGTCCCTCCATTTTGTCAGGGTTTGTCCAGATTTCTTGCAATAAGAGGTTGAGAGGTATGTGTGTAGTACATTTTGGTCCTGCGCTAGTATGTTTGAGTTGTTTGCACTTGGGAGGTCTCTGGTCTTTTGGTAGGCTCTTAGTGAGTACCTCTGCATATGTGGGTTTATTCATCATGACTTTATCTTTTCTGAGATGAGAGGTGTGTGTGTTGACAATGTGTTTACTGTCTTGTTTATTGTTACATGAGATGATTGATTGTTTCATAGTATAGTTACATCTCTAAAATACTGTATTTGCTATAGGTGCAAATGTTTGTCAGTATACATGAGGCAATTACTACATTGCCTCTGGATGCCCTTGTCAATTAGGTTGGTTGGAGAAATGTTGGGAAACTGACTGCCAATTGTAGTAGGTTAAACCATAAGTACTGTTAGGATGTGGACACAGTGCCACAGGGAAGCCTGGGAGGGTCCACTGACTGTTCTTTAGGGAAAAGGTTGTATCTAGGAGTTTGCATCTATACAGGGCTATCCCCCATTGCACTGTTGGCAGCTATGCACAAATGTGAGGTTTACATATAAGTGAATTTAAACAGTTTTAACACAAACTACCAATAGGAAAGCCCTACACATAGCCTTATAACAGCAATCAGTAAGTGTAGAAAAACGACCAAAAACCAAGAAAAAAATCCAAAACAGCCTAGTAGAAGGCAGGAAACACACCAGCAAAGGTTCCACTGTTTAATTCCACCAAGTAAGACACGAACATATAAAAACTGCAGATTAACGCTCTTGACAAAATTGCGTTTTCGTCTCCAATGACAAAGACTTCATCAGATAATGCTGAAATTAATAAATTATATGCATTATAAATACTGTTATTTTTCAAAAAGTATCCAATCAGTCGATGTGCATCAAGAAACAACCAATCTGTTACTGCCTATCATGAATATTAAAAACACATATCATTAAAAATAAATGACCCAAAATTTACATATTGTTAATAAAAAATACACTTTTAAAATATAAAATATCCAAGATATATAGAATTGATATTCATATCACAAAAATTGATAGAGTGCAGGAAAAAAAATTTTTCTTTTATATTTGAAAAAAGACTTTTCTATTTAAGATAATGAGACACAAATTCATTGCAAATCATTACATTTATGAATGAAAAACACCATCTAGTGGTCGTGAATGCAAATTACAAGTAAAGGTTTTATATTTGTTGTTTGTATATTTTATATGTCAGCAGATTTAATTTTGAGTACTGATGTTATTGAAACACTCTCATTTAAGCCTGGTTTTTTTGTAGCATTGAGAAAAATTTGCCACCATAATTCCCTATAGGCTACTCTTTCTTCCCATAAACCTCCCCTTAAATCCTTTTTGACCTGTTCAATAACAAAAAAGTTGAAAACAGCTTCTTCACACTCTTTGTATGCCTATACAGGGCATTAGTGTCTTTAGCCTTGGAAATCTCATAATAGTGTTCGTATATTCTCCTCCTCAGTGCGTTCAGTCTTTCCTATATAGAAGGAATTGCATTTTTTACAAATGCTTATGTAAATTACCCCCTTGGTCTCACAATTATAAAAACCTTTGCTCTTTATTATTATGTTATTCCTACTAGGAATAATTATTTCCGTAGCATTTGACATATATTGGCATTGGTTGCAATGACCACACTTATAACTACCTTTCTTTTCTTGTCCATCTATTCCATAACTTATTCTATTATGCTTTGATTGGGATTCAAAAATATTCTTTATACTCCTAGAATTTCTATATACAATTTTTGGCATCAAATTATTGATGCCATTTATATCAGTTAAAGCTAAAAATTTTTTCCATTCATTTCTAAATATTTCACTAACTCGAATGTTGGACACATTGTATTCCATAATTAAAGCTTGTTCAAATCCTGGTTCTTTTTCACTACAAGTTGTTTTATTTTCTACCATTTGGATAATATTGCTTTGTCCCTTTATTGGCTGAAATTTGCTGTTTCTCCCCATTTCCACCTCATTTCTCAACTTCATTATGAAATTGCTTGGGTAGCCCCTTTCTTCAAACATCCTGGTAAGTAAGTTGCATTCTGCCAAAAAATCTTCACTAGCTGGTCATTCTACTACCCCTCACAAACTGACCTTTTACAATATTTTTCTTACAGTGTGAGGGGTGTGCGCTAGTGAAGTGAAGGAAGGAGTTGCAAAGGTTTGCTTCCTAAAGATCTTAGTTGCAAAATCACTTCCTGTCTTGTATATTTCAACATCTAAGTATTGCAACTTCTCCAATGAAAGAGTATATGTAAATTTTAAGAAATCTGTGGAATTGTTGATATAGTCAAAAATTGTAAAATTTGTCTACCCCTGCTATCCAAAATATGACTATATCATCCAAATATCGCCGATACAATGTCCAACATTTGTTGTAAATAGAATTGATTATATATTCATCCTCCCACTTAGCTAAAACTGTATCTGCATAAATAGGTCCACAAGCTGCACCCATTGCTGTGCCTTGGACCTGTTGATAGTATTCTCCTTGGAAAGTAAAGAAATTATATCTTAATACCATATCCACTAAACTTATAGTTACACTTTTTTCAGCCTGAGTCAATTTTGTATCTCTGTAAACCATTTCTTCAAACATATTAAGGCCTTCTTGGTGTGGTATGCATGAAAAAGATCAACTACGTCCACAGTGACAAATAGTAGGTCTTCATTATATAATTGTGAACCAATGCATCTTAAGAAATCCCAAGAATCTTTCAATATATATGGATTTTCACTACTTATGTGTTTTACCTTATTGTCCACAAATTTTGCTAAGGAAGTGTTTTAGACCCTGCTGCCGAGACAATAGGTCTCAAAGGAGGGTCTTCCATTCTTGTGGACTTTAGGTATTCCAAATATTATTGGTATTCTTGGTTTTGCCACGTGCAAAAATTCAAAGGTTTTATTGTCTATTGATCCTTCATACAATAAACTATCTAATAAATTGTCAATTTTGCAATATGCTAAATTTATTTCATTAAGTGAGACCAAGGTGTATTTAACAGTATCATTTATTATAGAATTCATTTTTCCTTCATATATAATATTTTCCATGAAGACAATACTCTTATCTGGTTTCATTACTCTCAAATCTCTGTTGTTGCTTAAGTCATATAATATTTGATTTTCCTGCTTAGAAAGATTGAATTCCATAACCTTTTCTTCATACAACTTTCTAATTTCGTTTTCCAACATATTATCAAAATTTTTAATTTGAGGATGTAAGGGTGGGTTGTATGTACTTCTACGAATCAAAACTGAATCCTGAGGAGGCAGATTACACTTAATATTTGAATTGGTAGAAGCAAACAAAACACTGAAATTGATTTTCCTTAAGAAAAGCTTCATATCTATAATAGTTTTCACCAATTCACCCTTAACAGAGGGAATAAATTTGAACCCTTTACTTAACAAATGAAAATGTGTTTCAGTAGGAATAATATTGCTGAAATTGTAGATGGTAAAATTTTCAAAAGTATGCTTAGTACCATTAACTTGAATTGTATTATGATGTAACTCAGAATCAGGGGTGGGGTGTATTTGGACTAATACCTCCCCCCCCCCCTTCTCCCCCCCCTTTTTTGAAAATTTTGATATCCATCTTGTTTATTATAAGAATTGAACGAATTTCTCCTCAGGGGTGGGAATTCACTATCGTATTCTAAATGAACCCCTACCTGACCATCATTTTCATAATTTTCATCCAAGGTATCACCACTATATTTGTAATAATCATTTTTCTTAAAGGGTGGTTTGGGATAATGGGTGTTATTCTCATACTCGTTTAAATCTCTTTTTAATTTACTTATTTTCCTTTCTATGACATCGCTGCATTTCCATTCAATATCATCCTTTACTTTATAGTATTTGTCCCTTTCTTCCTAATTTGAAAAATAAGATCTCCTTAATAAGTTGATCTAAAGTCTCTATTTCACTTTGCAACAATTCCTGCACTCTTTTGTTTTCTTGAATAATCAGTTTTAAAACTTCGAGACCACATTGGTTAAAAACTTTTAACAATTCCTGATGAAAAAAAGAACCTCCTATTACATTATTAGGGTACTTATGTACCCTAAGTCCTTTCAGAACCACATTTCTATTAATGCACTCATTTAAATATTCATTCTCTATAGTAAGTGTCTTAAATTTCAACATTAATTTATACAATTTGTCCAACTTATTGTGATAGCTTGTGCCATCACTAGAAAAATGTTTTTGTCCGCTTTTAAACTGTATATTGAAAGGCATTTTCAGCCAATCATTAATATCATTTTTCTTCCACGAGTTGTGGAAAGAATAATTCACAGTACCTTTGCTCCTATTGGCGTTTGTGGGGTTATCCGGAGTATCGATGTTTGAAGAAAGGGGCTACCCAAGCAATTTCATAATGAAGTTGAGAAATGAGGTGGAAATGGGGAGAAACACCAAATTTCAGCCAATAAAGGGACAAAGCAATATTATCCAAATGGTAGAAAATAAAACAACTTGTAGTGAAAAAGAACCAGGATTTGAACAAGCTTTAATTATGGAATACAATGTGTCCAACATTCGAGTTAGTGAAATATTTAGAAATGAATGGAAAAAATTTTTAGCTTTAACTGATATAAATGGCATCAATAATTTGATGCCAAAATTGTATATAGAAATTCTAGGAGTATAAAGAATATTTTTGAATCCCAATCAAAGCATAATAGAATAAGTTATGGAATAGATGGACAAGAAAAGAAAGGTAGTTATAAGTGTGGTCATTGCAACCAATGCCAATATATGTCAAATGCTACGAAATAATTATTCCTAGTAGGAATAACATAATAATAAAGAGCAAAGGTTTTTATAATTGTGAGACCAAGGGGGTAATTTACATAAGCATTTGTAAAAAATGCAATTCCTTCTATATAGGAAAGACTGAACGCCTGAGGAGGAGAATATACGAACACTATTATGAGATTTCCAAGGCTAAAGACACTAATGCCCTGTATAGGCATACAAAAGAGTGTGAAGAAGCTGTTTTCAACTTTTTTGTTATTGAACAGGTCAAAAAGGATTTAAGGGGAGGTTTATGGGAAGAAAGAGTAGCCTATAGGGGATTATGGTGGCAAATTTTTCTCAATGCTACAAAAAAACCAGGCTTAAATGAGAGTGTTTCAATAACATCAGTACTCAAAATTAAATCTGCTGACATTTAAAAACAACAAACAACAAATATAAAACCTTTACTTGTAATTTGCATTCACGACCACTAGATGGTGTTTTTCATTCATAAAAGTAATGATTTGCAATGAATTTGTGTCTCATTATCTTAAATAGAAAAGTCTTTTTCAAATATAAAGAAAAATTTTTTTCCTGCACTCTATCAATTTTTGTGATATGAATATCAATTCTATATATCTTGGATATTTTATATTTTAAAAGTGTATTTTTATTAACAATATGTAAATTTTGGGTCATTTATTTTTAATGATATGTGTTTTAATATTCATGATAGGCAGTAACAGATTGGTTGTTTCTTGATGCACATCGACTGATTGGATACTTTTTGAAAAATAACAGTATTTATAATGCATATAATTTATTAATTTCAGCATTATCTGATGAAGTCTTTGTCATTGGAGGCAGCAATTTTGTCAAGAGCGTTAATCTGCAGTTTTTATATGTTCGTGTCTTACTTGGTGGAATTAAACAGTGCAACCTTTGCTGGTGTGTTTCCTGCCTTCTACTAGGCTGTTTTGGATTTTTTTCTTATAACAGCAATCCCCAACTCAGATGGGTTCTGAGCTACACACTTCTGCCACAAAGGTGCAGGGAGGGCCTCAATATAAGATGGTTGGTTTTAGTGCTTCAGTGACACCAAACGGTCTAGATTCAGCAAGTCTGACTCTAGCCTATACTATTTAAAGTAGACGTAACAATGATACACAGTGTGGAATGAAGCAGTCACAGCAGCAAAAACAGTAAAAAATGAAGAAGCAGTTCAATAAAATACATTTCACGAAGTACAATACAGGCTTAAATTATACTTATTTTTCTAAGATTTCAGTGGATACATTGGATTTCTGTTCAGATACACTCCAGACCTCTGGCTAAGAATGCCAAACTCTAAGCAGCTCCGGAAAACTCGAGTACAAACCCATGCAAACATGAGGCTTAAATACAGGAGGATTTAAACAGTTTTAACATAAACTATGAATAGGAAAGCTCCACACAGAGCTTTATTCCAGCAATCCCCAACTCAGATGGGTCCTGAGCTATACACGTCTGCCACAAGGGTGCAGGGAGTCCTTCAATATGTTCCTGCCAAAATATGAAAATAAAGCAGAATAACAAAGAGTAAAGACAGTGCTCTGGTTGTAACAGCATGCATGCACACTGCACTTCTAAGAGGACTACTGAAGGTTTCCTCAGGAACAGTAAAAAACATTTGGCAAAGATAGAAGCCAAATAAATACTGCTACAAGCAGATATTTCCACAGCTATTACACTAAACACTGACAGACATAACATTTTAAAATAAATATAGTTTTACATAAACATAAAAATAGAAAATGATAAATGTAATAATAATATGAGAGGAAGGGGATCCCAAAATTGGGCTTACATGAGCAGTAAGCCAGAAAATCAATACTGACTCTTGTGAAGAGTCAGAGGACTTTCTTCTTTGGGTGGCAGAAAAAGACAACACTCACTTCATGTGATAGCTAAAGGCCCCCCATCTCAGAATATGCTTAGCCAATCCGTTGTTACAAAAAAAGATAGTGTGGGAGGGGAATTTGAGCTTTTGAAAGCTGTCTAGTTCTGGGTTACCTCATAGATAACACAAAATGCCACTGAGGCAGTGGGAATGATGAACATTCACTCTTGTTAATCTTTCAGGGAGGAACGGGTAATGATTTACATCATAGCTGAGCTAACATGCCAGATTTTCAGGCTAGTGCTCCTGACTTAGAGTTAGTTTTATTTTTCCAGGGAGCTCTCTGGAAAAGAAATCAAAAAGTGAAAAAAAGTCTCTTCTCTAATTTTTTTAACAATTAGACAGGGCAGACTTGCTGGAGTTTTCCAAGTAATTACTTTCTGCCTTTAATAGAGTTTTGTCACTAACATCCATCAGAAAAAGAAAAATAATTCCCTCAGTTTCCGCCACTGATTCCCATTCATAAGAGCAAGGACTGGAAGGGAAGTTATTTTCTTCAGTGAATTTGTTCTGTCCAATCTGACTGATATGCTAGCCACTTGTTGGATAAATCCCAGCCTTGCTAGAGCTCCAACCTTGAGCTCTGTTTAAGATTTTTCCTCTTATAATCCTCCATATTCAAATTAGTGCTACATGAATAGGACCCATCTGAGTTGGACGGTGCAGTGGTAGCGTTGCTGCCTCACAGCAAGAGGCTCTCTGGTTTGATTCTCGGCTGGGGTGCCTTCTGTGCAGAGTCTGCATGTCCTCTCTGCATTCATGTGGGTTTCCTCCCCCATTTCAAAGACAAGCATCTGGAGCATTTTTCCCCGGGCCTCCACTGAAAATTGGCTTTGTTCTAAGTTGGACTTTCCTAGTTAACAAATGTTAAATAAATTTTTTTTATTTATTTTATTTTACATTTGTTGACCGGGCTAGTCCAGCTGGATATATGTCCATTTTCAGTGGAGGCCCGGGGAGAAAAGCTCCACAAATTACAACAACATAAAAGGTCAAGACAAAGACAATAACAGTATAATTTGGTACATAAGAAGTTTTAACAATTATAGTACAAGCCTAAGATTATATATTTTATATTTCAGTAGGAAAAAGGAAAAATTTATCTAAGAATAGATGAATAAGACTAATCCATTTGTATTAGAAATGGTGTAGTACAAATCTTTATAACACATTACAAAATTAGCTACACCTAGTAATTTATGATAAGAGATACTAAGGTCTCACAAAAACCTAAGAAAGAAAAACACTAGAGATCAATAGATAGAGTATAGAAGAACAGCAAACAAGGATGGATTTCTAGTGTTATTTAACACATAGGTTGTGATACTATATGAAGGTGTTTGATCATTCCACAGTATATACTTATTTACATGAGAAAAAATCCTAAGGAAGGTTAAGCTCACTAAAAATTAGTGAGACAACACAAGATCATAATCATGGGAGGCTAGGAATTGTGGGAGTCTAGTTAATAGTTAGGTACTTAGTCTGGGTTAACACAGGGCATAGCCAGTGTGATTTGAGGTAGGGTTTAAGCTTGCTTTTAAATAAGCTGACAGAGGATATTGAGGTTAGCTGGCTTGGGAGGATGTTCCAGGCTTTACCTACTGTATTGGAGAACAAGGTGTCACCAGCTAAGTTGTTGGATTTTGATATTTGTACAAGTAGGTTATTAGCTGAGCGTAAGGTCTTGAGGTTATTATAGGGGATGACTAGGGATGTAAGTATGGGTGTATTTTGAGGTAAATACAGGATCTTATGGGCTACTATTAATTGATTGAAAAGTATTAAATTTGGCAGCTCTAACCATCCTAACTGATTCAGATTGATATAGTGATGAGTTCTATAGGAGGACCCAGCTGCAAATCTGGCAATATTGTTGTAGGAGGATGTAAGTTTACTCAGATTACTTCTACATATTTTGGTATAGATACGGAGGCATAGAGCAAGGTAGAGATGAGGTGGGTACGAGCAATAGTAACCCTGGCTGGAGGTGTAAGAAAGGGTTTTATTCTATAGAGGGAACCTAGTTTCTTGTTTACTATTTTTATGGTGTTATTAATGTGAGGTTCAAAGGACAAGTTGTTATCTATTAGTACCCGAGTAGTTTGGTGGTTGGTTCAGGAGATATTATAGTTCCATCATTTGAAGTAATAGTAAAGTTAAGTGGGGAGGTTCTGCGGGTGGGGGTAAATAGTAGCATTTTTGTTATTGGGGTTAAGGATAAGACGTCTTTGTAGGAGCCAGTTTTCAACTGTACTAAAGGTCATTTGGGTTAGTGCCTGAAGTTCTGATTGCGAAGGAGCAGCGCATATGAGTGTGGAGTCGTCAGCGTATTGGATACAGTCAGCTTGAGGAATTACAGAATGAAGGTCATTTGTAAAGATGGAGAAGAGTAATGGGCCTAATATAGATCCTTGCGGGACCCCTAGAGTGACTGGGACGTGGGAAGATAAAGTATTTTCCCATAGTACAGCCTGTTGCCTGTTATGTAGGTATGATTGGAACCACTGTAAAGTATGGTTGTCCAATGACAGGTGTTTTGAGTGTGTCTATAAGGAGGTGGTGATTCACCATGTCAAATGCTTTGGACAGGTCAATAAAAACAGCTGAGGATAGAGTATCAATATTATGATTACTGTTAATATGGTTAGTGAAGGATAAGAGAGCAGAGGTGGTGCTATGAAATGGTCTAAAGCCATGTTGACAGGGTGCTAATAAATTGTGATCGAGTAGGTAGGTTAACAGTTGTATGTGTATACATTTCTCCATTATTTTTGCCAAAGGAGATAGAATAGCTATGGGCCTATAATTGGACAACTCTTTGGAGTTACCGCCCTTATGCAGGGGAATTATGTGAGAGACTTTCCAGATTAGGGGAATAGATCCTTCAGAAATAGTTCTGTTAATGAGGATGGATATGGGGTAGGCTATGACTTTAGCAGCTTTTTGCAGGTATTCTGCAGGTAATTTATCAGCAGAGAGAGTAGTGGGTTTAAGTTTCTGTATGAGGTTACAGATAAGTGAAGTGGGCACTCGCTGAAAATGAAATTGATGAGAATTATTGGTAAAGGTTGTGGCAGAGCCTGGGATGCTAGGGGATAGCTGGTTGGCTAGGGATTGTATGGTTTCAGTGAAAAAAGTATTAAATGAGTCAGCTATTTGGATGGGATTGTTGTGATCAGAGCCAGAGGGAGAGGGAGTACTTGAGCATTGAGTAGGAGGTTATTGATACCTCGCCAGAATTTTTGGGGATTATTTTGGTTGGTTTGTTGTAGTTGGTAGTAGTAGTTTCTTTTATCGGCTAATGTGGCTTTTTTTGTTTCATTTCTTAGCTGTCTGAATTGCAGGTGGTCTGAGGAGCTTTTTGTTGAGCGCCATTTGGCCCATTGTTTATTTCTTTGGAGGATTTTTTGTTTGGTCGTTTTGGTGAGCCATGGTGCGGTTTGGTTCTAATTCTAACTTTGCGTAATGGGGCATGGCTGTCTAAAATGGTTAGAAATTTAGAGTTAAAGTATTTCACGGCATTATCTATTGGGGGGTATTTCAGGGGTGACCAGTCACAGGTGACTAGTTCAGCTTGAAAGTGAGCAGGGTTAAAATTTTTGGTAGTGCGAATAGTTCTACAGATGGTAGAGTTTAGGATGACAGTTTTGTTCTGATTAAATAGGTAAGCAAGTGATCACTTATGTCCTCAGGAGGGTGCCTGTTTTATAGTTTAGTTGGGGGTATTAGTGAGTATCCAGTCAAGGGTACTAGTTTTGTTGTTAGTTTTATTGGTGCGGGTTGGGGATGTTATAGTTTGGGTAAAACCATATAAGTTGATATGAGTAGAAGGCTGCTCAGATATACAGGAGTTCCAGTTAATGTTAAAATCTCCAAGTATAATGGTTTCTTGGGGGTAGTTACTTGAGAGCCAGCTGAGGATAGCCTCTAATGTGTTGATGTTATTGCCTGGGGGAAGATAGACACATGATAGATATATGGCTTTGCTTTTGTTAAGCTGAATTTTAGTTAGACGAATTTCTGCATTGTTGCAAAGTGGAGGTTTGGAGTCTAACAAGGTAACTTGTAATCCATTCTTATAAAGTATGGCTATGCCTCCTCCTTTTTTAGTGTTACGGTCACGTCTTATGATATTATAGCCAGGGGGTAGAACTGCACTGTCTTGTATTGATGAATTAAGCCATGTTTCAGACAGACAGAGGATGTCAAAGGAATAAACATCAATAAGGGCATGCAGGTGAGCTATTTTGTTATTGATGCTACGAATATTAAGATGAGCTATCAGGAGAGAGTTGGGGGGCTTGGTAAGTGTCTGTGTGATTGAATTTGTTGGTGTATCAGGCTGTGTAGCTGTGATAGTGGTAGGACCTGGGATAGGGTGTAAATGAAAAAGTAAATTTGGTGATATAGTGTTGCAGTGACTACGACTGCTGTTTCGTCCTTGACCGGGTACATTCTGTGTACTAAATGCATATCCACCCTGTGTCAAAATGGATTTTCACTAAGGCCTCCTGTTTCCTTCCACATCCAAAAGACATGTAGTTATATCAAATTCCGTACATCTAAAATTGCCTGTTAGTTTGTATACAGCATGTGCTTGAACGTGAATGTGAATCTTGTGATCTACTAACATCTCATCCAGAATTAGTTCTCTACCTTGCACCTGTTAAACACAGTGATAGTTTCCAGCTCCCTGTGACTTTGAATAGGAAAAGGTAGGTATAAGAAAATGAATAAATTAATGAATGAAGAATTAAAGTCACAGGTAGTTAAGGGCTCTATTACCAGTTTACATTTATATTCTCGACTCACACTTGTGCGAGTATTTATATATTCGCATCGAAAAAACGAAACTGAAAACAGCGACAGTTGTTAATGTTCGAAAAGCAGCAAATCGAACAGCCAATTCGCTGAGTTTCGAACATAAATGTCGACAACAAAATTAGATAAAGCTGCACCCCCCCACACCCCCTACTTTATTATTCTAACTCCGAGATCGCACTACAGTGGGGAAAGGAACCATGTCCTGGTGATACAGAAAACTATATTATACATCTGCCTGGTAGAGTCCCCATGTTCTACATCTGCATGCCCTGAGCAAACATGAGGCAACATACTACAAGATAACAAAGATTTTACTGCATCTGTTGCTGAAACATGATTCCAGCCATCCCATTAATACTGATGCTGACCAGTATCTTGGAGATTTCCCACAATCTCCATCTTAGTCAACACTTGTGCCTCTATATTGAAAGTGGAAGGCAAAATGTAATCAAAAATCATAGCCATGAAGTCTCCACACTAGCTATACATGACAGTGACCAGCAAGACATGAATAGCAGTGAGGTTTAAACTTACACTGAAATTGATACAGAGTTTATAGTCATTTAGAAGAAAACTCAATCATGGCAATAGAACAAAAGGTTAACAAAGGAAAGTCATATGGAACAAAGGATAATCTGTTGTTAAATAAAGTCATAATGGAGAACTGTAAAAAGGGGAAGAATCTAAGTATGGCATGGGTAGACTACAAAAAAGCATTTGACAGCATCCTACATTCTTGGATAAAATAGTGCTTACAGATGGATAAGATACAACCTACATTGATCTGTTACATCAGAGTGACCACGAAACAGTGGCAAACCACTTTGCAGCTAAGCCATGATAAAAGACAAATCATTATCCCAGGGGATAAAAATTCAAAGGCGGGTATTCCACAATGGCTCTTTGTCACCGCTGCTCTTTTGTCTTACCCTTAACCCATTAAGCTATCTGATTAATAGATTAGGTCATGGTTACAATCTGACTCCCAGAAAACAACAAAGTGTAAAGCCTCTCATTTTCTCTTTGTGAATGATTTAAAACTGTATAGTTCATCAGATGAGGAACTGAAAGCACAACTGCAAGTACTCCAAACTTTCTCAGATGAGACAGGAATGTCATTTGGTCTTGACAAATGTGCAAAAGCAACCTTTGAAGCAGGAAAGCTACAGCACCAATAAAATATCAGTTTCGAACAGGAATGTGATATAAAAGAAATTGAGCAAGAGGGAGTGTATATATATATATTTTGCAACTGATAAAGGATCAACAATAAAGCAAGAAAAAAATGCAAATAAAACTTAGTAAGGAATATTTCAAAAGACTAAAATTAATACTGAAAACAGCTCTGACATCTAGGAACAAAGTCCAAGCTGTAAATCAATTTGATCTTCCCGTTCTAACTTACAGTTTTGATCTGAGTGACTGGCCCCAAAAGTTATTAGGATCAGTTGGACAAGAAAACAAGAAAAATGCTTTATGGTTATCAAATGATTTATAAAAATCAGTGTACACCAAGATTATATATTCCCCATTAGGATGGAGGTATAGGCCTCCTCAAAACTGATTACTTGTATAGATCTGCATTCGTAGGACTGCATACAGATTTGCTGACCTCATGAGATCCAAAGAGAGAAAATTTTAAAACATGAGGAGAACAAGTCTACGATGACTTCCTTGCATAGTTTAGCCAGAAGCTTATAGGTGGCAAATGGGAATGGAAATCAAACCAGAAGTAGATAAAAATCAGGCAGCAACTGAATGTGTTAAAAAATGAAATAAAGAATATAAGGTGAAGGATTACATGAGAAGGCAAGAAATGTGGAAAATGCATAGATATAGCTGCAAGTACAGAGAACTCCTGCAACAACTTCATGTCAATCAGGATTTAATTCAGGAATGGTTAAGGAGAGGTGAATTGAAAACAAAATAAAATAGGTTAATATTGGCGGACCAGGATAGTGGGCTACGTACACGGTTTACAAAATTCATTGAACATGTCGGAGAAACGGACAAATGCAGGTTTTGTAAAACAGAATTGGAAACTGTCACACATCTTGTTGCCTGGTGTGATGCAGTAATGGCAGAAGGCCTGTATACCGAAAGGCATAATAATGTGGCAAGACTGTTGCATTGAGGATTGTGCAAACAATATAATACTGAAGTAGCTGAAAATAATTAGAAACTTGAACCACAAATGATAAAGTTTATATCACATGGGATCACCTATTACCAACAGTTCAAAAAGCAAATTCAAGAAAATTAGATATAGTAGTTCAGGAAAAGAAAACAAAAGTAGCACTGATCACTGAAATTGCTACACTCAGTGACTACAGTGTCTTACATACAGAGAGACACAAAGTCATAAAATCCCAGGATTTGCAGGTGGAAACAAGGGCAATGTGGAAGAAGGATACCCAGACACTTCCAATAGTAGTAGGAACAATGGGTATCATAAAAAAGAATTTACAGTCGGATTTAGATATGCTACTGATACGTCCATATGAAACACAGAAGGAGTCAGTTCTGGGTACATTGCGGGTGCTGCGAAGAGCACTTTCGGCTATCATCAAACATTGAAACAATGCTAATTTCATGAACTTTAATCATACTTTGACTTAGGAATGGGATCCATTCCCATCATGGTATTAGAAATCCAAAGGTCTTGGAGAAATTATAAAAGAGAGAAGTGGAAGGCAAAAAGAAATCAAAAATCATAACCATAAAGTCTCGATACTAGCTATACATGACAGTGACCAGTGGGACATGATAGCAGTGAGGTTTTCTATGTCAGCCACTAAAAGTTCAACATAAACTGTTACCTTCTTCTGCTCCATAGCACTATATGACCCTTATTCACTTTTACAGCAATAAACTCACCCTTTACCCTCCCCTTCCCTCCTCACTCAGTCTCTCAGACCTGTTATAACATGCTTAACTACCTCACTTCATCTCAACTCCAAACACATATCCAACTGACTTACACCTAGCTTCCTCTCACTGGCACGTATACTACTCACTCAGTCTCCTCTATCTTCCCCTTCCATCCCATTAGCCCTTCTAGCTTGTTCCACCTTCGTGTGAAGCTTATGCTTTATATCTGCTTGAGTTTAGCATCTTTTCTGGCTTTCTCTTAACTGTTTTTGTTAATCACACTTTAAAAGGCCATTTTTACTGTGGTTCTGCTGTATTTTTGCTGCATTTTACTAAATCGTTTTACTGTGTGTGCACTTGATTTATCTGCTTAAAAGTTAAAATTTAAACTGCATTTAGCACTGTAGGCATCACACTCAAGTGTGACAGCCTTTTCTGGGCATTTTTACTGTTTTAATTGCTTTTTGCTGCTTAATTTCTTAAAAAAAAAAATCCTATCTGTACTGTTCGTTTCCCATCAATTCCTATACTAGAATAGTCCAGATCCCAGATCTGCTGGTTTCAGGACTTTAGTCTGTGTTTCTGAGTGGTCCAGACCTTGTTGTGGTAGTGGAAGGTCTTTCTGCTTATCAGTGAGAGTGGTAAGCATTAGAACAGCCTATCTGTCGCAAGAGGAGTGGTTTCCAGCTCTGAAATTAACCTTATTGGCCATTTGGGGATGATTTCTATCCCTTTCAACTTTCTGAGTTAAAAACCCATGTTTGCACGGGTTTGCGCTTGTTTTATCTCGGCGGATCCTGGTTAGGTGTCCTGCAGACTACTACAGCACCAGAAATGAGAAGGAGAGACTTTTTCCTGATCTAAGCACCTCTTCTGGCTTTCTCTTAACTGTTTTTGTTAATCGCACTTTAAAAAGCTGTTTTTACTATGGTTCTGTTTTATTTCTGCTGCATTTTACTGTTAAATCGTTTTACAGTGTGTGCACTTGATGTATTTGCTTAAAAGTTAACATTTAAACTCCATTTAGTACTCTAGGCATCACACTCAAGTGTGACAGCCTTTTTTATGCATTTTTGCTGTTTTAATTGCTTTTTGCTGCTTACTTTCTTTAAAAAAAACAAAGAAAAACAAAAAAATACTATCTGTACTGCTTGTTTCCTGCTCTTTCCTATACTAGAATAGTCCACATCCCAGATCTGCTGGTTTTAGGAATTTAGTCTGTGTTTCTGAGTGATCCAGACTTTGTTGTGGTAGTGGGAGGTCTTTCTGCCCATCAGTGAGAGTGGTAAGCATTAGAACAGCCTATCTGTCACAAGAGGAGTGATTTCCAACTCTGAAATTAACCTTATTGACCGTTTTGGGCTGATTTCTATCCCTTTCAACTTTCTAGATAAACACCCGTGTTTGCACGAGTTTGTGCAAGTTTGTGCATTGTGCAGCTCTGCTTAGTTAGGGTTAAACTATTCCCGGTTCCATAAAGTCTGCTCTTCAGTTTTTCCCTTAAAACTAGCCAGATTCTTAATTTTAGCACTTTAATCTGCTTTTCTGTGCTCAGCACTGATTCAGAACTGTTGTAAGCACTAAATAAGCTACAAATTACTACAGCACTCAACCTTCCTCATTACCAAGTGGATAACAGTTTTTGTACTTATCTTCCTCAGTTGCTTAGAGGAAAACAGCTCTAGTACTTACTTCTCTCACTGTCTAGAGGAAAATAGTGATTACCCAGGCATGTCCAAGGGACAGCTCCCAGTGTTCTCTTACTCAGGCATGTCCAAGGGACAGCTCCTGGTGTTCGCTCCTGTCTACCTGATGAATCTGGGCATCTAGGGCCAATGTAGCAATTGCCTCATGTACACTGGAAACACTCTTCCCCTACCACCCAACACTGCAACCTGTGAGAGATGCATTTATCTAGCCAAACTGGAGGCAAAGCTCTCTCAACCCAAGATTGAACACTCATCACATAGTCCCACTAAACCTACACCACCAAAACCCACACATAGATACACAAAAACATTCGAGGAGGCTCTCAATAATAATCTGCCCAAGAAATAGAGACCTCCAACGCAGAAACACAAGCAACCTTCACACCTCAACACAACCCAAAAGACACATAACCCACAGACTCAGTGTGCCACTCAACCACAGCCTATAAGGCAAAACAACGTACCCAACTCATTAGTCATAGGTGACTATAGTCAGGCACACTGATGTTCCACTCACCAGACTAGACAAGGAGAAGGTTACTGTTAGCTGCCTGTCAGGTGCCAGGATCTGCCACATAACCCACGCACTCAGGTCACTCCACAACAAGTACAAATATGACTCAGTCATTGTCCATGTTGGTGTGAACAACCTGAGACGTATCTCCCTGGACTACATGAAAAGAGACATGGAAGAGCTCTCCGATCTTGTAATCCAGGCAGATATGACCCTAGCCCTGAGTAGCATCCTACCTTCACCCAGAATTATACCACAGTACAAGGACAAAATGATTGACTTCAATAATTGGCTAAGCTTCTGGTGTCATTCTAAGTGGATCCAGTATCTGTCTGCCTGGGACGACATGGTTGACAGGCCATGATGCTTTGCCAGAGATGGCCTGGACCTGTCGCCCCTAGGATTCTGGATACTGTCTAAGGCTTTTGCTGCCCCTATAGTGCCTTTTTTAGACAAGGTTCAAATGACAAACCCACCACCATAACAGGTACACGCAAACAAAAACTGAGGGTAATGCTACTCAATTCTAGAAGTCTAAACCTCAAAATGCACTCACTCAAGGCACTCTGTAAAATGGAGAACATCAATATCTGTGCTGTGACTGAAACCTGGTTCAAGGCTCTGGAGAGCACCCCTGCCTTTCCAGGCTATAACTCATACCATACCTTTTGTCCATCTAACCTGGACCAGAACACCAAAGGCGGAGGTGTGTCCATATTCATTAAGGATATCCACACCTCCAGGCTTGTTGCCTAACATAATGCATCCAAAATTATCCAAGTGCAACTAACTCTGGGCAAAACTGCAATCCAAATTGTAGCTTGCTACAGATCTCTGACCATGCCCTAGGACTCCCACTCCTCTTTTCTTGATATATTGAAAAATATTAGGGTTCAACCAAACACCCTAATAATGGGCAATTTCAACTACCCTACCATTAACTGGGAAAACTACTCATGTACCAACTCCTTCGCTCAACGCTTTTTAGAATTCATAAACTCCAATGCCCTGGATCAACTCATGCACACCCCCACCAGGGGCAACAATATCCTAGACCTAGTCATTACCAACATGAGTGACCGGTGTTCCACACCTGAAGTCAACTCATAATCACCATAGATATCCACATCCCGCCCCTATCCCCATTAAAGAAACCACTGTAAATAATTTCTCCAAAGCCAACTTCATGCTTCTTAAGACAGAAGTGGCAAACTTCGTGACACCCATACAGGTGGGCAATACAGTTATGTCTGCAGAATCCTACACAAGTGCACTCTATAAGCACTTACATTAGTGCATGGATCATGCTATCCCTAACAGAACCAAGATGCTATCCTCCAAAAAAAGGAAGCCAATCTGGTGGTCCTCTGCTATAAACAAACTCTACAACAGAAGGAAGAAACTGTTGCAGAAGAGAGTAAAATCCCATTAGTGGAGGAGCTCCCTGGTCAGCCTCAGTAAGAAGCTGAGATCCCTCATAAAATCCTCCAAAGCTAGCTATGAAAACAAGATTCCCACTGATTCTAAGAACAACCACAAAGCATTCTATATCTATGTAGGAAATCTCAATGGCAACACCCAGGTATGCTCTGAGTTACAGCACAATGGCATGAAAATTACAGAACCAACTGATATCGCCAACATCCTGGCTGATGGGTTCAGTGCTAACTTTACCCCCCTCTCACCCCTAAAGGGCCCATATCTATACTGGAAGAATGCAGAGTCCCTGCAATCACAACTGTGCAGGTAAAAACTGCACACTCCAAAGCCAAGAACACAGCTTACATGGGACTGGACAACATCCCAGGCTGCGTTCTACATGAACTTCAGAACGAACTGGCCCCCCACCTAAGCACCATGTTCAATCATACCCTCACATCAGGCTTTGTACCCACTGAATGGCACACAGCAACAGTTATACCACTCCAAAAAGGGGGAGCCACCACGTACCCCATACCACTCCACAAATCGGGAGCCACCACGGACCCCGGGAACTATCTCCCTATTAGCCTGACAAGCCTGGTCCACAAGGCCATGGAATATATAATCATGGAACTCTTAAACAAAGACATTGGTAACCTCCAAACTCTAGACCCCACCCAGTTTGGGTTTGTGAAAGGCAGATCATGCCTCCTGAACTTGATTGACTTCTTTGAAACAGTCACCAAAGCTGTAGACAAGGGTAAGGCAGTTCACACAGCCTATCTTGACCTCACCAAGGCTGTCAACACCATCCCCCAATCTGGAATTATAGATAAACTCACTAAAGTAGGTATAAATCCATGTCACAAGATGGGTTGCCAACTGGCTCACTGACAGAGCCCACACTGTAAAAGTTGCAGACTCCAAATCTGACTTCAAACCAGTGACAAGTGGAGTACCACAGGGTTCAGTCTTGGGTCCTCTCCTGTTTGGTATCTACTTCTCTGAAGTAAGGGCTAACACAGAGGGCCTCTGGCTGATGAAGTTCACAGATGACTGCATACTAGGTGCCATAGTCGAGTCCCCAAACAATGTGGACATCCTATAGAAGGGCCATACTGAGACAGATGCCTGGTGTCAGAGCCATAGCCTCAAGCTAAATGCCAAAAAGTGCATTGTCATCCCCTTTGGTAAAAGCTCTGTACCCATGAACTACCACATATGCGGCAGTCCACTCAATGCTGAAGGTGTGACAAGAAACTTTAGGACTCAGGTGGACAGTAGTCTCTCCTTTGATAATCACTTCGCCACAGTAGTCAGGAAATCCTTCTATGTGGCACACCTCATCATGAAAGGGTTCTCATCCAGGAAAAAAGAGGTCATTGTTCCCCTCTACTCGGCTCTCATTAGACCCATTATTGAGTACAACGCCCCTTTTGGAATGTACCTCACAAGACATTTGCAACAGCTGGAAAGGCCACAGAAGTACCTCACAAAGAGGATTACAGGCATCAAAAAGATGCCCTATGCTGCCCGTCTCAAAAAACTCCAGCTTTACTTTGTAGCATATCGCCTACTCCGAGGTGATTTCTGCCTAACATGTCAAAACCAGAGCTGTTGGACATGCTACATCTAAAGAAATCCCAATCCCTCTGGGATACACGCTCTAGGGACCTAAACCTTGTCCCCACAATAAATAGAACATGCTGGAGGGATAGATTCCTGTCCCAGAGACTTCCCATACTCTGGAACAAGCTACCCATCTATGTCAAGCAGAGTTCCTCATTAGCATTCTTCAGTGAAAATCTTGAGTGGATGAGAACTAGGAAATTCACCCCGGGGATCACTTCTGTGGCTGTGCTCGACAGGGGCACAGGATAATAACTTTCTTGGGTGGCAAAAGCCAGGGAATCTTGTTTGTCTAGGCTTACATAGGCCCTCGGGCCAATAGCCTAGTACCTACATATGAACCTATTTGTATATAAGATTTAGGTATATGAGTTTAGAACAGTATCTGAGCTTAGTACTATCTGTATATACATCCTACCTTTATTCCTAGCCTTTAGCTAGATATTGGTTTATCTGTTCATTACTATGTTTCATATTGTATGTATAGCTAATGTTTGCTGCAGTATATATTATTTGCTATTGTATGTATATTCAATTGTTCTTCATGTACTCTGCTGCTCATTTATTGTTCTGTGGAGCTTTTCTCCCCTGGCCTCCACTGAAAAAGGACCTGTGTCCATTTGGAATTTCCCGGTAAACAAATGTAAATAAATAAATAAAAAATGACATCCAGAGCATAAGCAGGGGTAAAATCATGTATTATGACTTACTTAATCCATCCATACATACAGGCAATAAGAAAATTATATAACACTACAAACAGAAGTAGAGCAAAACATATAATATTCCCAATTTTTCCATCATAAACATGTCATTTGATTAAAATGTCTACAGTCAGACTAAATAATCAACTCTATTAGTAACTAACACCATTTCAACCAGTACTGAATAAATATAGTAATTCCTATAAGCTTCACTCATGTTATTACACCTACATTTGCTAAATCAGAGTTTATTCCATAATTCTGTGAGCAAGTCATACATGTTTCACATTATGTCTCATCAGTCAATCCAAAGCAAGGTCTATTGTGCCCAGTTTGGAGACTCTGTAAATTACAGAGCAGTATAGCTAATCTGTGTATAATACGGTAGAAGTATGCTACAGTCAGCAGACCCTATCTTCTAGTGGACAAAATTGCATACAATAAGAACTTTTTTTTGGAAAAAAATGCATTCAGGTCCTAATAATATTTTGGAATCTAATTTGGCCCCTGATTCTTTGCCTCCTGCTCCCAGAAAACCTGACAGATGTGTAAGTTCCTTTTTAAAAATCCTATTATGGATCCAGAGACTATTTCACAGGGACCCAAGGGCATTAAGGCTTCTACTGCTAAAAATCCTACCCCTTCTGATAGAGACTCCAGGGCGCTGGATAG
Organism: Protopterus annectens; assembly: GCF_019279795.1. Classification (NCBI taxonomy): domain Eukaryota; kingdom Metazoa; phylum Chordata; order Ceratodontiformes; family Protopteridae; genus Protopterus; species Protopterus annectens. Next base: position 977,864,253 of record NC_056726.1, on the reverse strand, counting down.
ATGGGATAAGAAGGTTTACACTTCTGCAACCTTGGCCATTAGGGCTTTAAACTGCCAGTTTCATATGTTAAAGTATCAGCAACATGTTATTGGATTGCTTAAACAGAAAAAGATGTTAATTCCTGACTGTGTGGAAAATAAAGAATTACAGGATTTAATGCATTCTGCTGAACAGGTTGGAAAACATACTTTGCAATGTGGATTTGATTCATTAGAGGCCTCTTGCATGGCTGACTCAAAGCCTGTCACAAGTGGTGTCCCACAGGGCTCAGTCCTGGGTCCACTCTTGTTCGGCATCTACTTTTCTGAAGTACAAGCAAACACAGGAGGGTTATGGCTGACAAAGTTTGCAGATGACTGCAAACTGGGCGCCATAGTCGAAAACATATCTGACACAGATATCCTTCAGAAGGGCCTCACAGAAACGGATAACTGGTGCCAGAGCCATGGCCTAAAGTTAAACGCCAAGAAATGCATAGTCATACCCTTCGGGAAAAATAAGGTTATCCCTAGCTACCATATAGGTGCCAATCCACTGAGCACAGAAGAAGTCATCAGGGATCTGGGGACCCAGGTTGACAGTAGCCTTTCGTTTGACACTCATGTTGCTAAAGTAGTTAGGAAAACCTTCTACATTGCCCACCTGATCATGAAGGGATTCACATCTAGATCAAGGGAGGTCATCGTCCCCCTGTACTCATCACTCATTAGACCTATGATTGAGTACAATGCCCCATTCGGAATGTATCTGACCCAACACCTGCAGAAGCTGGAAAGGCCCCAAAAGTTCCTCACCAAAAGGATAAAGGGTCTCAAAAATATGTCTTATGCTGCCCGACTGAAAGAACTCCAGCTCTATTCAGTCTCATACCGCTTGCTCAGAGGTGACCTGTGCCTGACATATAAGGCCATGTCAAACCCAGATTTGATAAATATGCTTCACCTCAAAAAATCTAGATCCCTCAGAACCACAAGGGCGGGAGACTTAAACCTTGACACGGTTATTAATAGAACGTGCTGGAGGGACAGATTCATCACCCAGAGACTCCCTATGCTGTGGAACAAAATCCCGGTACATGTGAGGCAGAGCACCTCGCTGGCCTTGTTCAAGAGGAATCTTGACCAATGGATGGGAGATCGCAGGAGATCGCAGATATACCCCAGGGATTACTTCAGTGTCACTGCTTGACAGAGGCACAGCAAAATAATAGGCACAGTTTTATTCAAACTAAAGGGGTGGCGAATGCCACATAACTATGGGCTAGGCTTATAAATGCCCTTGGGCAGATAGCCTAGTATGAACCTATGAACCTATGAACCTATGCTGTTACTGGGTCTGTGCTCAGAAGGCATGCTTGGCTTAAGGAGCAATCTTTGCCTGATCATGTTAAAGCTAAATTGTTGGATGCTCCCTTAAATCAGGACCGCCTGTTTGGCAACAAGGCTGAGGGAGTTCTTAAAAAGATGGAAGATAAAGCTAAATGTATGCAAACTGTTAAATATTTCTTACAAGTTCAGCCTCCTAGATTTACTAGGCCCTGGCCCTCTAAGAACTGGTCCTTTCCAGCCCCTTCCAGGTCTTCTCAAGCCAAACCCAGACACAGCAGAAACTCCAGGTTTCAGTCCCAGGGGACACACAAGACTAAGCAGTGGGGGGTTTCTGCACAAATCAGGGAGTAGTAAGACTCCCCCTATGGAAAACTGTCTCAATTACTTGTTTTTAAAACTTCCAAGCACTTCCCAACTGAATGCTCCTTTAGGCATAAAGATTGGTCTGCAGACCAAAAATTGGGAACTCAAGGGTTGGGAGGGTGGCTTAATGGCTAAGGTGTTTGCCTTACAAACAAGGTGCAGGGTTTAAGTCTCACAAGGGATAATTGTCTAGGCTTAAAAATGGCTCGCAAGGGCAGTTAGCTTAGTACTAAACTATGAACCTATGAACTATAAAAAGTCTATGTTCCTCTGGTTTATGTTTATGCTTTTCCTGAATAGTTCATGTTTTTAACAAATGAAAGAATAAGACCTTTAATCCTACTTTGTAGATTCTACTTACATCGCACAACCTAGAGAATAACATATTTTAGTAATTGATTCTTAATCGATATTTTTCTTAGCTTGAATTACAGTTTTGCATTAATTTCAATGGGTTGCAGAATTTAAATTATTAGCATGGTGCTTCAATTAGGATTTATTTAGTTATAAGTATCATGTTATGAATTGGTTGTCAAGTGAACGCTTGTGTATTACTTTTTCAAAGACCAATCTTTGTCTTTTTTAATATTTTAAATAGTTTTGACATAGTTTTGGGATTGAGTACTAAGAATTATCTTAATATTTGTTAGGTTTTGATTAGTTTTGTGTTTAGTTAGTTTAATATCTGCAGTGGTTCTTTATCAAGATAGGAATGAAAGATAAATAAAAAAATGTAACTTGTTCTTCAGCGTATGTACAACTAAAATAGATATTCCAATCAGAAGAGGTGAATTAGTGATATGAGCCATGAAAAGTGGCTAGGCTGGAGTGGTGGATGAACTACCAACATAGGTTTATAAGTTAACAGGGTGCAAGTGCCCTAAGGAAAGTACTTCAGAAAGAAAATAACAGAATAGGTCATTCAAGTTTTGTTTCTGTTCAGCACAAAGAATATGAGTAGCAGTAAGGGGATGGTGACAGCGCAGAAATTAGCAGCTACAGGCCATATTTTGTCAACTGGATTATATATGATTTGCCCCATCCAGACAAAAAGGCCAGTGCAGATCTGAGAAAGGTCATCAATCCACAGGCAACTGGCAGGCAGAGAAAGACTTTATGTAACATGTAGAAAATGAATGATAAGATTTTCCGAATGCAGATAAAATCTGACCTCAAGAAACATTGATTTGGTTTGCTATGGATTGTTGTGAGATGTACTGCATAAACAAAAGTCTGATGGGAGATGTATAGGTTGGATTAAAGCCAAGTATAGCAATTTATCAACTCAGAATTAGAGCTAATAGTGGGAGTATCTCAGAGCCAACAGCAGTCCAGCAACACAAAAGATTAAGCTATGCTTTGTATATGACCTTTTGATAATGGTAATAAAAGTGTAGCTAGGGAAATAAGATTTTAGCCTCATGAAGTGAAAACAGAAAGGAGGTGAAACTATGGATTAAAATGTATGGAGATTACCATATATTTGTAGCAAAGAAGGGTAAAAATGTCCTTCCAGTGTTTTGTCTATATTTCATAATTTAGAGGAGGGCTGAAAGCTAATTTGCAATAAAAACTGAGTATGTAAGTGGAGGCAGAGAGAGAGAGAGAGAGAGAGAGACCAGGCAGGAAGGAGAGTAGGCAGGAATACAAGAGGGATCTTTTCCTTTACATTATGTATTCTAGGTAGGTAATATGATAAAACTGACCTTAGAAAAGAATGATTGTCAAACAGATGAGAAAAATATAGGCATGAATATGGTTCAATGATATGATAAGTACCATTTAAAATAGGCTAGGAACATTGACCGATCAGATTGCTAGTTGTCTATGCAGCATATCAGTTCTTCCTCAGGCAGAAAAAAGCAGAGGTTACCTAGACCTCACATTCAATAACAGATCCTTTCACCCTCACGAATGTGACACAAATTAAACACACTTCACAGTAATAAAAAAATTCAAACGAAAGTGTGTGTGTGTGTGTGTGTGTGTGTGTGTGTGTGTGTATATATATATATATATATATATATATATAGAGAGAGAGAGAGAGAGAGAGGGAGTGCTTTTAGTGCATCATTGAGTTCCTCCAAGGTGGGGTCAGCATCGAATTCAGTCATAGCTGGCAGAGGCTTGATGCCATTCACGGCTGTCTCCGTAACTATGGTCTGTCTGGCATACAGCTGCGAGTAGCATTCCACCCATCCATCTGCTTGGTTCTGTCCTTCAAGACCTCACCTGTGCCTGACTAAAGTGGGACGATCTTCCTTCATGAAGGAACAATGGCTTACTTGATCCCACTGTACATTCCTAGCATGATACCAATGTCTGCAGCCTGCTGAATCTTGAAGCAAAGTTGGAAGCCAATAATCATTTACACACCACC